>NW_008751972.1:465358-481939 GCF_000715545.1 Opisthorchis viverrini | reverse complement strand
TGTGACCCTGTCCTTTAACGCTCCATCTACGGGGGGAGGCCAATAAACAGATTCAGGGGATGTTGAAGAATGGCACAGTTGAAGAGGCAAATAAGGCCACTGCCCGAAAAAATTGGCAAGGATCAAGGATTGTGCTCTTCCCAATTCAAAGCGGTCTCTACGGCGGTTTTTCGGACGAGAAGCATGTTACAGCCAGTTTCTTTAGGAGTTCAGCGTGATTTCTGCTCCACCGTACGCTTGCTTGGGCAAATAGGAATTTGGAATGAGTCAGGGAAGCTAGTGAGGACTTCGGACGTATCAAAGCACGGGAGCTGGATCATCAACTAACGCTCTAACTACTGAGGGTGGGAGAGATGTTTACTGGGGTCATCGAGCATGACAGTCGCATCCTGACTGATACTGAGCCGAAGTACTCAGCTATTGAGTACGAATGTTTACTGATCTTCTGGACCTTGGAGAAGTGGATGCCATGTCTGCTTGGGCAAAGATTTCATGTTGATATAGAGTACAAACCCCTGGAGTGGATCAGGACCACCAGGGATCATCGAGAAAAGCCTGCGCACTGGGCACTCTGGTTGCAAGATTGCGACTTCACGATCCAGCACATTTCAGGGAAGGAAAACCACTTGAATGATTGGCTGTCAAAACCAGACGCTGAAGATGAGGTCCCTAATATCATGAATGGGGCCAACATCCTCGTCGTCGAACTTGATTTTGGAGGGCTGTTGGAACTTCAACTGCATGACCCTGTGTCACGGGAGGTTGCAGCCGCCTTGTTGGAGCGGAGAGGGAGACAAGGAATTGTAAACGCTCCAGAGCCACCTTGATCAGCTGAGTCTGAATGAAGCTGGCATAATTTNGGTTCCAGCAATTTGTTAGTTATAGAACTTTGTTTACGTGGGAGAAATTTCGAGGTCATCGTCCACTGCTGATTTGAATGTCTACCGTGTTAAACGTCAAAAATATTATCCCAGCATATTCTAGGGCTCCACGGTTTTCCTTAAATAGGGAGTAACATTTACACTTCCGCCCAGGTTTGTTACACTTATCAAACGTAACAAGTTAGGCGAGTTAGTTAAGCAAACTTCGGAATAAGACAGTTTATTTTTATGCCTTGGCTTCCTTTCACTGTAATAGTAAAATATTGTTTTGCCCATTATGGAGCATTATTACGACACTTTACCCCGTTAAGGATCCCAATTCCAAGCTGTACACAACTATTCAGTAGATATTTCAGCGTTTCTAAGTGTCTGCACGCGCCTAACCGGCGGCGATATCTTTTTCGTTAGCACTTACTCTCAGTAGCCTAATGCAAACAACAGTTTTGGCGTCCTCATCTTAACTTGTACACATGTGGCACTCGTTTGTACTAGTGCGATCATGGATTAGGAGGTCCCCTCTTGGACATCACTTATCATCTCCAGTGGATGCGTGTACAATGGACTCTTGATCTTCGGCATCTGGCTGTACCTGATTAACTCCGATATCTCAGAAGCGCATAACATTTTGCCAGCCGCAGCTTTATCAAGCTATCCTGAGGGTCTTCTTTGTGTCTGTTACCTGCTTTTAAGTCTCATCGTTCATGCCGAAGAACTACGACTCGTTGCTGCCTGTCTCTTATGACTTGCGCTCACCTGTTATACCGCATTAGGTAATATCATAAAGCCGTGCATATCCCCAGTCAGTGTGCTAGAGTTTACTGCAGTATTTAACTATCGACTTGTATTCCACTGCAACTCAATCGCCCACTTGCCGAATGGGCTTTACTGTACCGTCAAAAACTGCCAACGATGGCAGGTGTAGATAGAAGTTCGCCGCGCGATCAATACTAAGTTTTCTGACTATTACAAAAACCCGCCAAACTTACTAGCTGTGACAAATTCTTTGACCTCATCTGGCGGGACCCCTACTGTGTCGATAGAAAACCTACATACATCATGCACCAGCAAAGGTGTCATGATTACTTTTTATCTACTCTCTCAGGACATTTCTGAATCCAATACATGAAAAAAGGTGTGTGAGAGGCAACCTCTTCTGAAATTTCTCTTTGTCATCATGACAACGTCGTGCTAAGCCACAGCAGCCTTTGAAAATAAGAATTCCGCGCCAAAATGGACCGTGGGAAAGTATGAACAAACCTTAGCAAAACCGCGACTCTGAAAAAATTCAAAGGTAATGAATAAATAACGTCGGATGCTTAGGCTCTATTTAAGTGTCCTTGACTCAAAGCATGTTTTCAAAGGAATCTTCGATTTGTGCCTAATGATCCGATGGAGCGCTGTAATGGCGCTAGAACTTGCCACTACCACTAACTGATGCTCTACAGTTGACTCTGCTAACTGAACTGCTAAATGAGCTAGACTTATTAACCCAGCACAGAATGAGTGTTACTCTAATACTCAAAATGATCCACCTAGAATCTTGCTTCGCCTTGGTTCCACATCCACGTAGACTCATAACGACAAGCTACCAGTTTTAGCCAACGGAGGTTTTGCAACAGGTCTCGCACTCGCGTGTTTCACATAATCGTTTCATAAGGGAAAACCAAGCTGCTGTTTAATTGAAATCATAATTTGTTGTCAGTGAACTGTGGAGTCGAATCCCAAAATGCGGAAAATTCTACGGGTTTCCAGTAGCTGTCAGAAGAGGCTTAACCTAGGGGGAAAACGCAGCGATTCATAAAGATTGACTCAGAAACGTAGGTCACATGGAACACGTCAGAACATCTGGCCTTCAAGAAGAAACTGTTTACCACATATTAAAGGGGTGATGCGTTTTTGCTAGATGAAGTTTGCTGGCTCTCGGGATGCAGGTGAGATTAGCGTATAATTGAACGGTTCGCCTTCGACCAATTCATGCGTCGGTCGTTAATCCGTCACTACAAAGAGGAAAATGTCAGTGAAAAGATGGCGTAGAGCCGATATACCCGGTCCGGTGACACTCGAAACTACTTTCTTTTGTCCCTCAATCGTGTATGCTGAACGGGCTACCAGCTGGGCGGATGCTGATTCCTGATGTTATTGAACTCCCGCCTTTGAGTTTAATATCCCGGTGTTCTGCTGCACTCATAGTTCACCTCGCTCACTGAGTAAGCTACGTTTTTATGGCGTTATATCAGTCCCACACCCAAAAGGAATCCAACTTGTCTCGAAAAACGGAACCTTCAAGCCTATCCGGTTTTACTTTAAGCATAAATCCTAAGGTAAATTGGCTTCCCCTCCACACCGCTATCACTATCTTGACTCACAATCTCACCTGGTGCAAGAAGTGAACCAATGTTGATGGCACAGAAACTATGGGTACTAGGAGTTGAATCGTTTATAGGAACTTCGGTACTCCAACCAAAGTATTCACTGGTGTTTGAATGAGAGAATTTTTAAGGTCACGGAAAAGGCACCTAGTTGGATGAAAATATCAACTGACCGATGGAACACAGATCAAGCACAGCGCAGGAAATAATGGTCTGCGTTGTTCATAAAATTCGAGATAGTCATTGTTGCCTTTTGTACCCAGTTATACACCTGAACAACATTTGGGTCCCTTCTACCCGTCCTTTGAACCAGGTTAGACGATCTGGTTACAGGAAATTGACAAGGCTTCTGTGTTTTAAACCATCTTCTTGCATAGAATATAATATCCGGAGAGGATTTGATGTACCTCGTAATTTAGATGCAAGTACGCCTCTTCGTAAGTGACCCTTACGCTTGCGTAGGCACGAATAGTCGGGAGACGTTGAGATGCCCCGTGCATCTTGTGTGAATTGCAACCTTTTGTTGAACGCTTTCGCCCAGTACAAAGCAGAGCGTCGGCAACCTAGTTCGCATGAGAATGGACAACATAATTCTTAGGAAATGTGGCCAAGTGCGCTCTCAAATTACCACTCTCGTAAGCGTTCTTGATATTGATGTTTACGCTACCACCGTGCCCGTATTCACGCGCGCCGTTGAGTAAATATATATATGGTTCGCTTACCCAATCTCCAAGGACGGTCCTTCATCATCACAACATTATACAATACTACTTTGACATGCTTGATCATCAAATTACAAAACTGGTTGACGGGGATCATTTTTATTCATTCCAAGCACGAGAAAGTTATGAAGGATAATACCTGTGGATTTGAATGCCTAATGCACTTTCGAACGCGTAATTTTTTTGCTGCCTTGGAATACAGCTCGTGAGTGAGCCGGCAGCTGGTGTCGAGCCTGCTTTGTTGGAGGGGACTGCTTTGTTGGAGGGGCAGATCAAACTACGCACGGCCTGTTAGAGGTATGTGAGTATAATATTGCTTTGTATCGAAATCCAGCAGTAGCATATCCGGCGTTGCTATTTAGTCCGACTAGTGCCCAGTTTAGGAAAGAAAATGTATGCAAGCAACTAATGGCAGAAAGTTGCAAAATGCACTTATACCAGTATTTTCTGTAGGGTTGATGCAGCGCGTTAGTTCATATACCATGATAAAGTAGCAACACAACTGAGTTAATGGTCCCGAAAATGTTTTGAGAGACCTCCCTGTTCTTGAAAACCGAAGATGTCGTTGCCATCTCTAGATTTCAATGTTATGTCCGGAAAGTGCCAACCGGCACGCCTGTGCTGTCCCCCGCATATATCCACTAACTTCGGTGGTACGACCAATTCTACTGCCTTGGCCCCTTCGACAGGACGCCCCCTGCAATTTTACGGAAGAATAACAACGAATAGCTTATTCCCTTCGAGTTTACGCAAAGAAATACGACTTGTAGTGTCTGTAATCCGTTGTCACATTTACCATTCTTCCTGAACCTGAAAAACACTTTGTAACTGTCGTTCACATTGTATCATAACGTTTGTTTTAATGTTACGAATACACAATTTTCCGGCGCGACCTGCTGACTTCTTGCTGAACGACAGTATTTGAGTGTATTTACGCTCCGTTGAACTGTTTGTTGACTGTTGAACCAGTGGGACTAAATCTTTGTGTCTGTGTCAACTGTTAAACGGCACAATAAATACCTGTGACATTTCTTAGCCGTGAATAATTTTCCTACCGTGGAATATATCACTCACGCGGAACCATCTGTGGGAAATTTCGACAAGTGAAGATTTCCTTTCACAACCAGTTACTGCATTTGGATCGGTGTTTTGGACTATTGGATCTACACATTCGTGAGTCCCCATTTGACTGCTCATTCTTTTCCTATTGTGACTTTGTGATTTTGTATTGGTTACCTTGCTTGTTAATTTGTCCGAACACGCTGTTAAGGTCCTAGTCCGCTACAGACTCAACTATTACTAATTTACTCATCAAAGCAATTCTGAATGGAGGAGCACAGAAAACGTGGAGAAAATGTCTTCAAAATACCTTTAGTCGCAGACCGCCCATGTTAAAGCGGGGAAGCCATTTAAAATATGAATTCCGTCCCCATAGCAGACTTTGGATACGTTTGCTCGGATTCTTAAAAACGTGCCTGTCTGTGGAAATCTCAAGATTTTCATAAACATTATCAAGTGCAAACAATTCCACGCGGGATATTTATCCATTTGATCCTGGGATTTCGGGAAGTTAGGGGTTTTCTCTTTTACGACGCCGACCAGAGCTACAATTTCTCAAGGTCACTGATACCAGCAAAGTTGAACTAGTATAGCCGAATCATGCCAAGCAGCCGCAGGTTAAATGTAGAAGCTCATCACTCACAAGTATTATGGTTTTTTAGCATGTGACGCATGTGTGTCTCCACCCAGTATTCACTTCACTGGTGGCCTTCTCGCCAAGTATGCTCTGTAACGATTAGACAGCGCTCTGAATATCATGCCAACCGTGAGTTGATGAATTAATCTATAAAGAAATATATTGTGGTCAGAGTGCACTTGAGCATCATTTCGCGTGATGGACAGCCGATGCGTTCCGAATCGTAGTTTTCATGTAGGTGGTTTGCCTTAACAAATTATGACGGTACTGATAAAGGGAAAGTTACCGTGCGCAAAGCATATCCATAATTTTAGGTTTATGTGTTGTCCGACTATTTATTCGTGTTTTATCTCGATGAGTGTCGACAGCATCCTTAAAGCTAGAGCACTTTGCCTGGGTTTCCGGTCATCAAATCCAATTTCGCACGAATGTGATTACCCATGCACTTGCCAGTGGCACGTTCACCTCTGCATAGAAAACGACACAGTTCATTTATCGTTGGCGTGTGATAGCAGGTGATGACTATGAAACAATTTTCATGTATCCTAGGGGGCGGCACCATACCAACACAAGCAAGTCAAATGAGTCAAAATGTGTAATGCGTCTGATTTGCTCAGGTCGATTGGTTGGAGGCTAACTAAGAATCAACAAGCAAAAAAAACTGACTTTGTGGCTGACACATAATTATAAGCATAGATAACGGAAATTATCTATGCCCATTAACAAAACGAGTGATAACGATCGGCGGTGTTCATATACAGCCAAGATACAACAGTTAACCATCAACTTCCCTTTCAGCGCAAAAAGACATGAATGCATTCTTTGATACTGGTGTAACGTCAAATACTCTGATGGGGAATGTTAATAGTATATTTTCTCGTTAATCTGCTTGGCGTCTCATGAAAAGTGAGATCTATCACGGAATTTGCAGAGTCGCTTTGTAGCATTTACTTGCATTTGAGTAACAGTTAATGAACATCCAGGAGTTCAGGGAGTCACGTTTAAGGAGAAGAGGGATACCAAGGTGTTGTAAACATATGAGCGTCTTGCTTCCCTGTCCAATAGTCTGCAGCCGTTCCCTTGGAGTTTTTCAATAAACAGCTCTGCGGCAAAGGCCTCCTTCCTTTCATTTGGTGCCATGACCAAGATAAGGATGAAGGTCCCGTGGACACAACCCTTAGAGGGTGGGGATTTTTGTACATTCCTGGAGGACTTCAGGGGGGTTGCGGAGGCTGCTACAGTGGATGCCCACTAAAGTAATTTAGCGGCGCTAGAACCTCTGCTCAGAGGCCGGGCGAGGGTGGCCCTGGATGCTGCCAGATAGGCGGAAAGATGGAGTCGTGCTCGACTGATACAGGAGCGAGGGCATTGCTGAGGCGGAGAGGGAACGAAACTGAATGCAAACCGTTCGCACTAGCCGTAAGAGCAGTGGGTGGATATCGACTGAAAATTGACGGTTTGTCAATGCACTCAACACATCTAGGAGCTAAGTCCGCGCAGCACGCGTTTTTGATCAACCCAGACATAGAACAGACAATATTGGGGGCAGATTTTCTCAAAGGCACAGATTCCGTGGTTAAATTAAAGCAGAGGGAGCTGGTGAAAATGTATGGCGCAATCAAGCTTGAAGGTTATCCGGGCGCTGCCGTGAGTGAGCTGTGCCCGAAAACTTCCATCTTGTAATGTAGAGTCACTACGGTCCGCAGTCGAGCAATATTCCGAACTGTTCACGGGCGATGAGGATCCGTTTGGCTTCTGCCCGTGGATTGAATACGAAATTCCTCTGTCGTCGAAACGCTTTCGACCTTGTGACCCTGTCCTTTAACGCTCCATCTACGGGGGGAGGCCAATAAACAGATTCAGGGGATGTGGAAGAATGGCATAGTTGAAGAAGCAAATAGTGCGTACAATTCTCCAGTTAGCCCACTGCCCGAAAAAATTGGCAAAGATCAAGGATTGTGCTCTTCCCAATTCAAAGCGGTCTCTACGGCAGTTTTTCGGACGAGAAGCATGTTACAACCAGTTTTTTCAGGAGTTCAGCATGATTTCTGCTCCACCGTACGACTTGCTGGGGCAAATAGGAATTTTGAATGGGTCAGGGAAGCTCGTGAGGACTTCGGACGTATCAAAGCACGGGAGCTGGATCATCAACTAACATTCTAACTACTGAGGGTGGGAGAGATGTTTACTGGGGTCATCGAGCATGACAGTCGCATCCTGACTGATACTGAGCCGAAGTACTCAGCTATTGAGTACGAATGTTTAGTGATCTTCTGGACCTTGAAGAAGTGGATGCCATGTCTGCTTGGGCAAAGATCTCATGTTGATATCGAGTACAAAACCCTGGAGTGGATCAGGACCACCGGGGATCCTCGAGAAAAGCTAGCGCACTGGGCACTCTGGTTGCAAGATTGCGACTTCCCGATCCAACACATTTCAGGGAAGGAAAACCACTTGGATGATTAGCTGTCAAGACCAGACGCTGAAGATGAGGTCCCCAATATCATGAATGGGGCCAACATCCTCGTCGTCGAACTGGATTTTGGAGGGCTGTTGGAACTTCAACTGCATGATCCTGTGTCACGGAAGGTTGCAGCCGCCTTGTTGGAACGGAGAGGGAGACAAGGAATTGTAAACGCTCCAGAGCCACCTTGATCAGCTGAGTCTGAATGAAGCTGGCATAATTTCCTGGAACTCCACCAATTCGGATGTTGTGCTGCCCGTGATACCTCGCGTTTTGAGATGGACGCTTATCGTCAAACACCATCAAATGGCACAAACAGGGTGCACCAAGACGTACGACTTACTTCGGCAGAGGGCCTATCTGCCCGGGATGAGAAGCGGCGTGATGGATAATGTGGTGTTCTGTAAGCAGTGTCAACTAATGAAAAGCGACACAACAGAGACAAACCCTCTCTTGGAAACTATTACTGTCTCAGAAATCGGCGAGTCATGGTCCGTTGACGTCATGGCTCCCTTTTTGGTAAACACCAGCGAGAACCAATTCATCGTGGTAATGACAGAATACCTGTCGCGGTGGATCGAGACGACGGTCGTGCCTAATCGACGGGCGATGACAATCAGCAAAGGGGTAACGCATCACATCGTGGAGAACCATGTAGTGCCAAAAATAACCCTAACCGATCGGGGGCTTTGCTTCGAGAGCCAAGAGTGCAGGGGTTGCTTGCAGAAGTTGAGTGTCAGACGACTAAGGACGGCACCATATCCCGCAAACAAATGGCCTAACCGAACGATCAATGAGTGTCGTTTGGCCAAAAAAAGGTGACTGGGAGGTAAACTTGCCAATGGTGTTGCTAGCTCATCGTGCTTTCATACAGCCAACCACAGGCAAGTCCTCGTTTATGTTGGTGTGCGGTTGAAATCCGCTCCTTTTAGTTGATCGGGAAATCGAATTGTGGCCGGCGACATGCTGGCCCACCGAGGAAGCTAGAGCAAGAAAGCAAAAAAGCCTGAGAAAACTTAATCGCCATCCAGGACAAGACCAGACAGAAAACGACAAGTAGAAAGGCACGAACATTCTCCATAGGCGCGAAGTTCAAGTGGAAGGATCATCAGAATTCTAGGAGGAGTTGACCGCGGTCGCGGAAGCTGGGCAGCAGATGGCAATGTCCGTTTGTCGTCACTGACCAGAGGGGGAACGTCCATACAGTTCAAGAAGTTCGGGGATCAAAATGGGTAGATGAGACATAGTTTCGTAAGTGACATAATACACCAGAAAAGAGGCCAAATAGACCCGCTGCTGGAGCCAACCTGACGGAGATACACGAGAATAGGCGACATGCGAACGATTTTTAAATGGGCAAGGTGTGTAACTATAAAAACTATTCACGCCACGTCAACGCCACGCGAGCAACTTTTGAATGGATCCCTACTTGACAAATTCCCAAAAGTACTGCATTATTCATCGTGTGCTTTATGCTTTCTTCTTGGGTGCTTATAAATTGGGTAATAAAATCATCTTTAAACCTTCATCCTCTCCTGGAACTGATTTTTACAAATAAGAGGCGTGTGAGTGAGGATATGTAAACACATAGTAACAACTAAAAAGCTGCCACATCTGCCTTTAGATATGTGGCTCTGCTCAGATGCTTCTACAGTCTGCGTAAATTTGTAACAATGTTAAAATGTCGACGTTATCCTGTGGAACAAAAAACATTTCAGCTTTTTGCGAAACCAGGTACATTCTATGTCTGTTTGCCAGCCACATGCTCAAATGAGGCATAAAATCCAATGCACTTTTGCCGAATTCATGACATAGAAGGAACCACCGTAACTGGCCATATTAGGACGACTGGCAACAACAACCGACTTTGCCAGTCTTAGGGAGACCTCAAGAGATGACGTTTACCATTCTGAGTGACTCTTCGACCCCAAAATTTAAAAGATGAATATGCCCCTACGAAACTACTTTATTTGCTTTCGTTTCCTCAAAAAATCAATATCTTTCCTGGAAACTCTTTGTAAGGGAATATGGACACTCCTGATGATACTTTTTGTCCACATCATACATTAGCGCCAGCAGTGCACCATTCACAGATAAAGGATCTTTTCTGGTAAACGTACCATTAAGAACTAAAGACGCATAAAGTGCCGCTTTGCTTGTCAGACCATTCTTTTTGCGGAAACGTTTTTCAATGCGGATTCTTTGGGGGCGATGAGAACTGTCTTATCAATCGCTACATCTTCAGCTTCCACACATATAATATTTTCGTGCTTTCGTTTGCTGTGGACTCACCGAAATAATGAAGCCAGAGCAGGAACACGGCCGTTCAAACGAGAGTGGTGTGGCTATGAACAAAAATATTTTTATGTCATACATCTGTGAGCACACTTTGAGGCTGTCAGTTATTTGAGGCGATAGGTATAGCTACAGGACAGATGGCAATAATCCTAAAAAGATTATCCGTATCCGCCTTGATAGTGGAAACGCTCGGTGAGGTTTCGCTGCTAGAATCACGTGCTCTGCCTGCTTGGGCGGCGTCTGAAATTTTGCTAGGAACGATTTGCTGTCAAGGTACTTTTGTACCTTGAGAGTTTTTAAGATTGTTGGACGCAAAACCGATATTTTGTGGCACCACGGTGTTTCTCCTTTCATCATAACGAAAAAATGTTCTTTGTCAATTTTTTGCTTGTGGCCACTATTCACTGCTCTTCGTTTCTTCCTTTATGCCTTAATCCGGTTAAAGGGTGCAGATTTACTGGCCCAATTGTTAAGTCATCCCCTGCAAATGGCTTGCCTGCGAGGGAGTGAACGTAACAACGGACGACTCAACACATTTAATATTTGAGTAAATTCATAGGCGAGCGAACATGGATGGCTTAGTTAGGAGCAACAAGTCCATAAAATGTGCTATTCCTTAGAGGCGATGAATAGCCGATTCAGTCCTAGGGAATAAATAGTGTTTCAACTCCGCTCTTTAACGGTGAGAATTTATGTAGATGCATACAGCGTCATAAGAATTTGGCAGGGATCTGTCTAAGCATGTAAAATTCCAGACTAATAGACCCTCGATTGCGGGCTAAATGTAGGAGCAAAGCTAAAATTTGGCTTTTGCGTTACTCTGTTGACAACAAACTCGTAGAGCTAAGAACGGAAACTTTATCTGCTTATGGTGATTAAAAAGCAAATCAAAAACATAATTAAACCCAAAATACATCCAAAAAAGCGGCAGAGACCGAACAACGTATTAACGATTACCTCCGGACTGTCATCGTGAACAATTACGACATACTGGCGGATATCCGCAACACTTATTTTTGAGAGCACGCGGACAGAAATTTGGGCGCCTGTTTGATCCTGAAAACATGGTACGAGGATGCTGCCGGTGCTCGACTGTTGCCACACGAGCTACGTAATTTGAAATTTTCCTGGTCCTGTGCCACGGCGAAGTAAATTGGTTTGAGCCGTCAAACTTAAGGTGACGCATATTTGCTATTTGTGACGCTTCCTTTAAAATCATTCTTGCTGCGGGTGCCCGTGATATCTGGCAGGTTTGTCGTGTTTAACAGTGTTTAAGCAAAGCGATAGAGTATTTTACCTCATCAGCAAAATCTGTCCGTTGATTAAACGAAGGATTCGCACCAATGGTGCAAGGTTCCAAGCGCCACGGCCAATATACAACCGCAGACGCAGTGGTGCTGTTTGCTGTAGACAGGAGTGTCAGATTGAGGGATAGATTCCTCAAACAGCGGACACTTGAGTGTACGCTTTAAAAAGACCCATATTAATAAGCTAAAAAGATGTAATCAAGAGAAAAACAATGTCCGTGAACAATGATTTCCGGGCTATTCGCCTAAAAGTGTACCCACCTTGACGAGAAAGTGTACTCAGGTGGTTTGATCGGTGACACAGCAAAGGCACATTCAGCGATGAGTCACCAGCCAGGTCAACGCAATAGGCCCGCTCGGTATGCTGCCCTCCAGTTAAGTGTGGGCAGGCCAACATCTGAAACAGAACGTAAACTTTCTGAACGGCGACTCCTAAGGCAGACAACATCGGCGGTTAACTCGAGAACTGAATAAAGCTGCTTTGCAGAGCCAAAGGAGGACATCATCGCTACCGTCCGGCATGTGGGTTCATGCCAAGGGCAAAGGAAGTCTGCAGTTTCTAAGGTGTTTCTTCAGCTACAATAAAAGTGCTCATATCAGAACATCCCATTTAAGCTTTGTCAGGTTCAATATAGGGGAATTTTGGCCGGCACCCCCTTTTCGTCCACGTATAGCGCTTAGTGATTCCCTTAAAATCGATTTAGCGTTGTGGACAATTTTTGCTGCTTGTATTGAAGAATAGCGGTGTGGTTGAGGTGACAATGGTGTTGAGGCATCTAAGCTGCAATATCATTCAAAGGAGAGCCTGTCTGCCCACTTGAGTGGCTTTGGTTAGCAGCAGAGCTTGCCAATAGAATCAAACAAGGTTCGGTAAGTTATTACTTCGCTTCACTTTTGTATCGAGCATATAGTCTAACCTCTGCCGCATGTGACGTCTTAATACGTTTCTTTCTCCTAAAAGGCTCATATTACGAGTGCCGCTAACAGTATTTTATAAAACGCTCGGCTTTCAACCCACCCATGCTTTGTTTGTTGGTCAGTATGGACACCGCCAAACATTGTTGCTAATTTTGCCACAACAAACATAGAACTTTCATTGACGATTTAGATTAGTTGTGTCCTAATGACGGTGAACTTTTCTATCTGTTGGTCTACCACTTGTGTGAAGCTTTTAATTTTTCCAGGCAGGCGAGTTTTTAAGGTTAACGAATACCTTCATTGCGGGAACTTTACAAAAAACAACTAATCACACCCGCATTGGACAACAAGAATGGCTTAAAATTGTACATCTTGCGCTGTTTATTTCCAAACAAATAGGTGCGCTGATACTACCTTTTAACTAAGAATGCATCGTTCAAAGTAGTCATCTAAATAGCGGCACGATTCACGAGGACTGCCCGTCCGCTATTCCTAACCGTGTACAAGCGGAAACCACCCAATTGCAAAGACGGTTTTGAGTACTGCAGCAATACATGATACACGCGCACTAAATGATAGATAACAGTAAACTAACCTGATAGGAATCGAATTTAAGGCCAGTTTGTAGCAACTAACAGAATGGATTTACGTTGACCGCAAAGCATAACGAACCTAGCACTCTGAAGTAGGATAAAATCGATTGAAAACACAACGTAGCTCGCCATATTACGCCCCTCACAATTAGTCTGGAAACTTGTAACTTGGGCGACAGAAGATTTGACCAAAATTCAGGAGGAAATTCAAATATTTCCTAAATGAGATGAAGGTATGTGCAAAAGTTTCCTTATAGAAGCAAAATGTGGCCACATAAATTTCGGCAAGGACCACGGGTGCTACAGCTACAAAAAGTCTTAATGCCCCCTCTTCTCGCAAAAGCGAAAAAATCTGATAAGAGTTCCGTGGATGTGCTCGGGATATTTGGTGCGATAAAGTGGAAAGATCTATACCACTGAGTGGCCAGCAGAAAGCATAGCATTTGAGATTGAATTTCTAGTATTATCAAATGTCTCAGCGAATACCGACGACCAATGTTCAGCGAATAAATATGAGTTTTATTTAATTCGATGTCTTCGAGTTTGCCACTTCACAGTTAGGAGCGTTTACGCCTAACGTTTCTTCCCCAAATTCTGCAGCTATTTTTGCAGAAACTGCTAGAGTCCACATATTATTAGTTGGAGCAAAATGCGCAGAACTATCAGTCCTGTAACTAAATCTTGGCCTGTGTTTTCTTACGACTATACTTGTAACAAACCATTTGTCCCTGTACCCTGAGAATATCCTTTCCAATTTACCTCTGCAATGGACACATTTATCGTGTTCGGAGAATTGATGCCAGGATTGAGGAAGACAGTCGGTGACCACCGTGGGCCAAGATACCTGGCACGCTGCGTGATATTGCTGTGGAAGCACATCGGTCCGGTTTAATGGCAGCAGAGTTCTCCATCACAAATGGCAAAGCAAAACGAGCCTTCTGTAGCCGGCCCCAAGGAGCTTCCGGATAGTTTGCGTAAAGAGGTGTACCACCGAATCCAAAATCAACCAAGGTGGGCTACTGTTTCTTGAGCGGAACAAACAAACCTATCTGGCGCACACTACTATTATGTGCTTTGGGGTCCACGGTGCCTCATTAACTCGATGAAAAAGCTACGCTGAGCATAGCGATAAAACTTGCTCCAGTAATCTTTGCCCAATTAACCGCCGTCAGTGGTTGAGCAGCAGCCTGTAAAATGTCAATGAATAATGTTTCATCTCCTTTGGAACAAACTGGTCTCCAAATATCAATACAGGATACCCACAATAACAAGTGAATTTACCAGCACAGGTGTCAAATGTGTGAAAGTAATTGGCTGTTTGTACCAGGAACTATGAATTGGGTAACGTATATTTTTTTCTACTGGTTGAATCCAACACGAGAGCAGCGCCCTCTCTGGGGTCGCAACCGCGACAGCCTCAAAATGAGGGAAGACGCATATGTATTCATTCGACAGAAAACCTTTGGAACGTAGTCGCTTTTTCATGCAACCGCTGGCGTTCTCCAGACTGTGGTTGATTACGTCGACAACCACCCTACCTCGGGTGGATCACCCCCTTGCGGGTAATATACAGCATTCGAAACGAATGTAGGATCCGTGCAATCCAGGATATGTAGGCCTCGCGTGATAGTACCATGATAAACAGGTAATTTACTGTGCCGCCTTGTCTAGGCGAGCCATAAGGTGGAATACGTTTCGGCTGTCAGTAGTGTCTGTGAACAAAATACATGGATGCTGTATGGCACATGCATGCTTCCGGATTGCCTTGCGAATGTGGAAATAGTGCAACATAACGTCGCAGCTGAACACCACTCTCGCTGCTTGAATTCATGTTATGACTATTCCCGTGTCGAATATCTCTACTTGACACTGTCTGTCGCTAAACAAGCCAAAGTTTACGTACAGGAGCATACTGTTTGCTATTTGCATAGGCGTATATGACCGGACACCCTGCACTCGTACCAACGGCGAGAATTACTGTGTACAGCTTGTTTCTACGAGCCGTACATTGCCTGTTTTAGAAAGGCTCACAAAAATCTGTTGGCGGCGTGTTAATCATTGACGTTTTCTACACCCTGGAAGCGTCGAAACGACACTATTTGCTGTCATCTGGGAGGTGCATCTGGTTGTATCGGCTTTTTTACGACCGCAACACCAACATCTTTCCAAGCTCGCGAAGGTTAGCCAGGAAGGAAGACATATCATCTGACACGATGAAAACCAACTCTCTGTCACTTACATAATACGGCCGGCCGAAAATTCTGGTGGTGGCTGAATATGCCATTAGTGGTAAGGACCATGCTGAAATCATAGGTCGCGGACCACCGCAATGCACGCGACGGCATTTCACACCTCAGGTGGCGATAGAGGTACTTAAATCCTCTTTGGTTAGTGGGTAGTTTACATGAAGTCGATCCCATCAAAAATTATTAAGTCTTGATTGTGTTCAAGACAATAGTAAGCTGTTGAGAGATGGTTCCCGTGCATCCCTGGATGAAACATTACTTGACAATGCGTGCTTCGTTTGCAGTTTGCTGTTAGCAAATGCACCCAACTTGCTGGCTTTTTCTGATTTCTCAAGTCCTTTTGGTTTCGCCGGTTGCATACAGCATTTGTAGTGAACTCATCTGTAGCTCAAAACAGAGCTGGTCCGACTGGGTCTCGGCATGCACGAATACTGTACAACTGCCTACGATACCACATATGCAATTATGGCTTTGCAACCTTCAAATTGAAGACTACGTGTTGAGATTACTTGACCGATTCCTAACAACAATGTGCATCGAATTTTTGTTTGTCCATACGTAACAGAACATCCTATATTTTACGAAAAAATTTATGTCGGATACACAGCGGCTATGGAGAAAATAGCGTATGCTGGTTAAACGTCAGAGCAACCAGCTGCCCAGTACACTACGACGGCTGGGTTGAACTGGGGTATTGGAGTGACAAACGGTGAGCAGTGCGCGGTACATAGAAGAGTCAACTATTCAACATATGCCGTGTCGGAAAAAGTTCAGGAACCTAACAACAAAAGGGGAGTTTGTAAAATGCTAAAACGCGAAACCACCCGGTTGACTCTTTGTACCCCACAGTTACGGTCACTCGAACGTTCTTTCTCAATTACTATTAGCGTTTTACTCCTTGTGCTTCAATACATGACTTTAAACTGCAGTTCAAATGTGATGATTTCGTCATGTAAGTGAAGTCAGGCTATGATGAAAGGCCGAGAAGTTCAAATCAAAGAAAGTACAAGCTTGTGACTCTACGTCCATGTGCGAACATATGGCACACATATCGCACAATGAGATTCAGTTCCCGAAATCTACGGCA
>NW_008751972.1:462390-464123 GCF_000715545.1 Opisthorchis viverrini | reverse complement strand
ACGGCTTTCCGTTTGTCTTGGAGGGCGCCTGCTGCATTTGTAGTACACCCATTTGTAACGCAGTGTTGTGTTGGTGCTTCGACTACTGGATGAACGCACAAATATCACAAAGTTGTGCTTCATGTATTCATTTGAGGTCTTCTCAAATGAAGGATGAAGCCGGCTGCATTTGTAGTACACCCATTCGTGACTCAAAATAGTGTTGGTGCTTCGACTACTGGATGAACGCACAAATATCACAAAGTTGTGCTTCATGTATTCATTTGAGGTCTTCTCAAATGCCGTGAAGGATGAAAACGATACACCCACAAATTTCTCAACGAAAGCCACTTCCGAAGCCATAGCAGATGAAGTTCAAAGCCGAATATGCGCCAATAATTTTCAAAAGAGATCGATTAAAACAAATCGCAAAGAATTATGGCAGATGAGGGTGGTTTTCAGTCTACGCATATATGCAAAGTAGTGCAACATTTTGACGTTAAATTTTTTATTTCGCCCGCAGGGGTTTTACAGAAAAATGCATTGTGCGTCTAGCCGCTGGCAACATATGTGACCAAAAAATCTGGAGTCTAAATAACCTCCTGCGATCCAAGGTCATCTGTGACTATGGTGCTTATTGGTGTAACGCAGTTTTAATTTTGAGAAAATGCACAAAGTACAGGCTGAAGGAGCTATTGCACGTATAATAGAACAAATAATACGAGAATGCCAAGCGCAAGGCGAAGAAGTCTCAGAAAGTCTTGCTGCCTATGTTGTCAAAGCCGTCATTCTGGATCCAGACTCAGATTTTTACCCCGATAAACCACTGTCAAAAGAAGACATAGAAACACTTATCAAAGTGAGCAAAACCACACTCATAACCCTAGCCTAGATATGCGTCGCAAGGCTCCTCGATAGCGAGTCTCCTTCACTGGATACAATGAAAATGCAAGTCTTTTTTGAACTTAGTCATATTGAGCGAGGTAATTTTATACTGTTACACTACGCATTTATGCCAATTCAAGTACTGCATTTTAAACCATAGTGACGTTGTGGTGCCAGTTTTGCAGCACTGTTATGGTAAATGGAACGTATGTGGGTGTATTTTGCTTCTCTTAGGCAAACTGCAGTGTTTGATTTGATACTCATCAACGAAATCAGTCAGTCGTATTCATGGCGTTGTCGCTGCTTGCAGTCTTAAACCTAATTATCAGATCCGTTCTGTGACGTCTGTAGAGATTTAGTAACTTGCGCTATTTCTAAAAGTTATGCCTCGTAGTTTCGGGAGCAATATGATAAAAACCCCTTATAATTGTTTTTCCAATTTACCCCATCTCTGTAATTGTGTACTGGGCTTGATGCATGCATGTTCCTCACCTACTGAAGAACTTACGAATTCACCTTGTCTAACATAAAAGAGACGGCTCAAACTTCTAGGGAAGCCTGAAATCCCCTTTTAGCACCAGCTCTAGGGAGATATTGGAACGTTTCAGACCCTAGTTTTTACTATCAAGATGTGCTTCAAATCCGGTTTCTTGAGAGACCTCCACTTCCGTAGATACAGATGCTCTGAAACTGGTAGGTAGTTTATATTCCCTGCATAAGTTTGTAGTGAATAACGTGAGCGAATACCAGTTCAAAGTAGTGAAATCAAGTGAAAAAAATAGACGAGATGATGCAACTCACAGTTCGTTGGTACAGTTAGTTATTACCACCACAATAAATCCAAAGCGATCTCCTTCCTGGAATCTTCC
>NW_008751972.1:460661-461429 GCF_000715545.1 Opisthorchis viverrini | reverse complement strand
GTAAGCGGTAGTGTGGATGTGCGTCGATCCAAGGAGACGGCTAAGGTCTCGAAAGAGCGAAGACTGGAACTTTGGGCCGCGGTCCGTAGGGATTGTTGTTGGTACTCCGTAATGGGCAATCCATGACTCGAGAAAAGCTTGAGCCACGGTTTCGGAGTGTGTGTCTTTGATCGGCATGGCTATAGGCCAGCGTGTAAAACGATCAGTGCATGTGAAAACATAGGAAAAATTGTGACGGAGGCCACGGGCCAACAAGGTCTATGTGAACATGGCTAAACCGACTATCAGGATTGGAAAAATGACCGAGAGGAGTAGCATTATGTCGATGGACTTTGTTCTTTTGACACGTAATACATTCACGAGCCCACCTAGTGATGTCTCTATTCATATTAGGCCACACGGAACTATCGCTGATAAGCCTCCGAGAAGCTCGGATACCTGGATGTGACAAATTGTGCAACTGATTGAAAATCACCCAACGGAGTGAAGCAGGTATAAATGGTTTGGGAGAACCTGTGGAGACGTCGCACGTGACAATTTCGGTTGAATTGGGTATAGGAAGTTGTTGTAACTTCAGCAATGGAAAAGATGACTGCAGAAGTTCGGTATCCCTCTTTTGATGTACAGCCAGCTCAGATAAGGGAAGCTCCGTAAAGCCTAAAGAATCAATCTGCATACGTGAAAGTGCATCAGCAACTATATTTGATTTACCTTCAATATAACGGATGTCAGTCGTAAATTGAGATATATATGCCAGCTGCCGGCTTT
>NW_008751972.1:459808-460524 GCF_000715545.1 Opisthorchis viverrini | reverse complement strand
TGGAAAAGCTGAAGGTTGGAATAAGTCTTTGTATTCCTTGATCAGGTCAGCATATGGGTCAACTAAATCGGGGGTTAGGACCTTGATTGCAGGAGGCGTTGAACAGCACTGGATTCCAGCGATGCTCAAATTGGTTGCTTGGTCCACCAGTCCGCGACCTTTCACGTCTACTAGAAGCCCAAAGTGTGTGAGAAAACCAGCCCCTAGGATAGCAGTTTGTACATCGTCTATTAAAAATACCCAACGAAACGTGCGTCTAAGACCTACGTTAAGCGTCATGGAACGATGGCCATAAGTGAGGATTCGAGACCCGTTTGCCGCACTAAGTGTAAGAGCCGTGGTTGAGTGACGTTCCTTAGATGAAGACGGTAAGGCGCTGACTTCAGCACCAGTATCGACTAAGAAACGCTGGTGGGTCAGGTTATCCATAACGTGAAAAAGGCGACTTACGTTGGGGCCAAGAACAGCCATCGCCGTTACTGTCTGGCTTTGTCGTTTCCCTGTTGACGATGGAAGTTACAGGGTTTGACATAATTACGTGCCTTTGATCCAAACTTTCGATGGTATCGGCAGATCCATGTAGACTCGTCACGGTTGAAGAATGAACGTGAACGTGTAGGATGGGGGCGTGAAGTTGAACGAGAGCGGGGAGTTAGTTTGGCGGAAATTTGGGAGATCTGTAGAGAAAGTTCTGAAACTTGTTGTTCAGGGCTTCA
>NW_008751972.1:416707-459498 GCF_000715545.1 Opisthorchis viverrini | reverse complement strand
GTTTACATCGGGTTTCTCGTAGATGATGTCAGCAATTTCGACGGCAACTTCAGGTGGAAGATGTGCAACAACGCAACTATACTTGGTTTGTTGTGATCTGACGCGACGGCACTCAAAAATTGCCTCTACCTGAGCAAACCATGGTCTAGGATGATGAATGCCGTAAGCGGGTAGTCTTTAACTCAAAATATCTTGCGAGTCCATGGGTGAATCGTGTGAATCAGACATCACAGCAGTGAGAAAAAATGAATACGGGAGTTCTAGCTGATCTAAGACAAATAAAATTCGGGCTCACGAATTATGCAGTGGATAACGTGAGGAAATATCGCGCCTTTCACGAGGTACAGAACTTTGTATTGTGTCCATATTTCTTTTTCGTTCATTTTAAACAAAAGTCATTCGGTATGAAGAGAAGAGGAGTAAGCTGAGATTTTAGTGCGAGATAGAAAGTGGTACAAATTGCGTAATGATAAGTTACAGAGAAAGTACGAATGTACAATGTCAGAAGGGTCACCATAAGTTTTCTGATTCACTCACATCAGCTTGTAAATGCACCGCATCGGTTTTCTTGGCTGTATCAGCATATGCCGAACGTAGGAATAAGTAGATATATCATTATTTTAAAAACAGTAGAAGTTTGCCTTTGTTACCTCCTGGTTATCTCGCTGGTTCAAGTTGCTTTTTCGACAACACCTCATTGATCATTCCCCATCTCAGGCGCTGCTAGTCAAAATGATGAGGAATAGCCCCCAACGGTTTGAAGAGACGGAGTAGACAGCTGCGCAGAAAGCGATAGCTTATATAAATAACACCTAACCAAAGTAATTTTTCAGTGCTGGGAATGCGTGTGGTTCAGATCCACCAAATGAAAATGTTTCATTTCACAGATGTATCTGTAGATTGGGGTGTTTCCAATATAGCAGTGGCGCAGGCTGTCAATTTCAATTTGTCTTAACCTTTTCTCTATTCAACATTGTATTCAGATGAATTCGGTATTCTTTGACTACTTGTACCTCACGTACCTCCCGTCGGTTGTCTCGGATGTTAATAAATGCTGGGCATAACGAGCATCGAAACCTAGGTAATGTGGTGACATTAAAATTGGCTATGGACCAATCACCGCACCTGTAGCTTGTTACCGTTAAGAAACGAGGAATTTATTCTGATGCGTCCTCGTACCTGACTGAAAAGTTAGCCCAATTGCTAGTGGCTTGATTTTTTCCTTCCCGATCCGCAAACATCCTGGTTCAAGTAGTCCTATGTCCTTGTGCAACCAAAAAAAAATCTGAAAGAACTATGTTTGGACGGTTTTTAGACCCTGAAATTATCCAAGCGAAAGTAAATCAAAACGTCTTCTTCCTGGAAGAAATTTAGCACTTCCTTTAAGATGTAGAGCGCACAAACAAAAACAAAGTAACACAGTGGTGAAGAACAAGAATATTACTGACAAAAGAGCACTCTTGAGGAAGAATAAGCAAGGCATAATACAGCAGAGAAGGTAACTGGAGTAAACCAAACTAATTGTTTGGGCGGTTGCAGTGCTGTATGCTGTATTTATCCGCGTGGAGTGGATATGCGCCAAAAACTGAGACTTTTCCGTTTGATCATCTTTGAAGAAATAGTCTGTTTGTGGACAACGCTGCAGAGAAGCATGAAGAGTTGGGTTGCCGCTACGGGTTTCAAAGCATACATTTTGGTTATTCGTGGACTTTTGAAATTGACCACTTGTATCTCACGTACCTCCCGTCGGTTGTCTCGGGTGTTAATAAATGCTGGGCATAACGAGCATCGAAACCTAGGTAATGTGGTGACATAAAAATTGGCTATGGACCAATCACCGCACCTGTAGCTTGTTACCGTTAAGAAACGAGGAATTTATTCTGATGCGTCCTCGTACCTGACTGAAAAGTTAGCCCAATTGCTAGTGGCTTGGTTTTTTCCTTCCCGATCCGCAAACATCCTGGTTCAAGTAGTCCTATGTCCTTGTGCAACCAAAAAAAATCTGAAAGAACTATGTTTGGACGGTTTTTAGACCCTGAAATTATCCAAGCGAAAGTAAATCAAAACGTCTTCTTCCTGGAAGAAATTTAGCACTTCCTTTAAGATGTAGAGCGCACAAACAAAAACAAAGTAACACAGTGGTGAAGAACAAGAATATTACTGACAAAAGAGCACTCTTGAGGAAGAATAAGCAAGGCATAATACAGCAGAGAAGGTAACTGGAGTAAACCAAACTAATTGTTTGGGCGGTTGCAGTGCTATATGCTGTATTTATCCGCGTGGATTGGATATGCGCCAAAAACTGAGACTTTTCCGTTTGATCATCTTTGAAGAAATAGTCTGTTTGTGGACAACGCTGCAGAGAAGCATGAAGAGTTGGGTTGCCGCTACGGGTTTCAAAGCATACATTTTGGTTATTCGTGGTAAAACTTTTGAAAATGCACTATACACAGGCCATTGCTTTTTTGGTAATCCTTGTCACATCAGTCAAGAAGTTCAAAAAAGAGTAGAACTAGTCAAGATTTGTTTGTACGGTGGCATCCTCAGAAGCGTACAATCTTTAGCAAATTGTATCTGCAAGTAGATAATGTGAAACGCACTACCGCATGGTAATACGGTCGAGTTTGGTAGTTTAATTTGCCTGAGAAAATAGTGACAGAGACTTAATATCATGAATACGCCGTGTTGAGTTAAAATAAAATTCTTGAATATCACCGCGCTCAAAATTTTAGTGCCTTTCCTACGGTTTAAGAAAAGACGATCTTAGTTGAGCAACCAATAACCAGGACAGATACAAGGTCCACTTGTTCACAGGAGTAAAACACCTTAGATCAGTCAACAGTCTACAGCCCGCTATAAGCCCTCTTTAACACATAGACCCATTAGAATAGATCGAAAAATTTGCAAACAACTCTCTGTGTACACTGCTTTGGTTTCAGCGAGAAGTCCAGCTGGACCCTTTTTAGCTAAATATCCTCAACAAAGGCTGCCTTACTTTTCAGTTGTTTTGGTTAGTTTTTGGGATTTTGGCAGCAAAGTAAACTGTAATATCTAAAATATTGTAACGAATGAAACATGAGCCGGCATTTGCAATGCAGGTTTAGTTAAAAAATGTCCAAAAAGAGATTCACATGTCATTTGGTTGAGTATCCCGATAAAAATGGGTGTACTTGAGTTCATTTCTTCGATTTTGTACAAATTATGTCCGCTTAAGCAAAGGTTTATGAACCCTAAGAAGGACAAAACGAGTTGTGAACTATCAAAGAGCCTTCAATAACTCGTGGGTAGCTTTAGTAAGAAGCGACTACTTGTCTAAAGTTTTCTTGATGGCAGTAAACTTCGCATCATCAGTCTCACGTGTAGCATAGAAGTGTCATCAAAATGTTGCGATATGTACATGCCGTTAGAATGATGCTTTTTTGTAAACAATGCTACGTATATCTGGAATCAGACTTACCATTATCGACCCACGGCGGTTACACAATAATAGTATAAAGACTAAAAATTCAAAAATACGCCTTAAGAATAAGAACAGAAAAGTTACGCTGAGAGTCATACAACCAACTTTACCGATGTCCTTCACTCTTTAAAATAAGATTGTTAGATGATTCACTAAACCTGTTCGTCAGTCCAAATCTCTGCAGAACGGTTTGATTCTTTTCTTAGTTAATATGATGAGACAAATTATGTGGAAAATTGACAGCTTTTCGTAATGCCAGAACTTCGACAAACATTCGGAAGCCAAAAACATAGGGGACAAATACACGTTCTTGATAGATAAATAGCTACTATCTGCCAACGTTTCCCCAGATATAACTGTCGACGTTCCGTATCACCTGGTTGCCGAAACGAATCGTCAGCCTGCCATTTGAATGCAAGTTCTCAGAAACTCTTCAAAGTTGTGCAGTCAGAACTTTGGCTCTAAGTTTCAGAATCCATGCCAAATAAAAACTAATAGGACGACTATGAGCAACCCACCCGACCTGAATCTGGCAGACGTGGTTAGTGCAGTATAAATTGCGGAGACTCGGCAGTTCAAGACAGTTCAGCGTTCAGAGCTTATTGAATCCAATAACTGCATATTTACTGCTTCTGTCTAGGCCTTATTAACCTGGTAGTACCTCAGCCGTCGTACCTTTGTCGGATGGAGTAACAGCTTGTGTATCATAAGGCTGTTATGCATGGATGATTATTACTAATTCATGATAAAGTGTAAGTGTTAAGTCACTGAAAAAATGTAATTTCGAGTGGTCGTGAAGTTTACCAAGCGTCCCAAAGGCATTCCTCCAAATTACACAGTTATCTTACGTTTAGACAAGCATATCGGCAAAAGCCGTCAAAAGTAGCAGCCGCAAAATATATACACGGCGGATGTATTAGACCTTAATCATTTGAAACAAATTTTCAGGCCATTAAAGCTTTGATTTCCCAAGCAAGCCAAGTCCGCATACAGGAGCTTAACTAAGGCTGTTTCCAAGTGACTTTCTGGAAAAGAAATATCATAAGAAGTTTAAAAAACGACGCCAAAATGTGCCAGCAGAACAGGTTTTTGTACAACGTGCCGAAAGATTGTATTCATAGACTTCTCTTTGAATGAAATTAAGTCAGCCGCTAAACCAACCAAAAGTCCGGAATCTGGAGAAAAGGAAACTACTCTAAGGAATCAAGTTATAAACCTGGTTTAATGGGTAATGTTCTTATATGAGGCCAAACATACTGCTGGGTGGAACTCAAGTGTGCATTTTGATTCACGTGTTTTCGCCCCTTACAGCCCATAGAGGTTAAGTGCTAGAGGAAAACAGCATGTACAGTTTTGAGTCTAGCGCCTGATACAGTAGATAATTTTAGGTCATACTCTGATGGTATTCGGATACAAGCAGTAACTGGAAATAATCGACCAGTTGCAGGCCAATAAATTGGCATGGGTCCGCGAAAACCAAGCTATTTTCTGTCCCGAAGGACGATGCATCGACCACGCTCTCACACTTTGAGAGATTCTGGAACAGCTAATTTGTCTCCAGCAACTCGCAATGGTGATCGTTTTTGACTTGGGAGCTATGGAAGGGCGTATGCGGCAAAAACTTTCCCAATAATTTTCTAATCCTCTTTAAGGCGATGTACAGTAACTTCAGCAGACGACGTGAAGGTCTAAAGGAACCTCCACCTGAGTTCACCACATCAAATGTGTCAGGCAATTGGCATGGGTCCGCGAAAACCAAGCTATTTTCTGTCCCGAAGGACGATGCATCGACCACGCTCTCACACTTTGAGAGATTCTGGAACAGCTAATTTGTCTCCAGCAACTCGCAATGATGATCGTTTTTGACTTGGAAGCTATGGAAGGGCGTATGGGGCAAAAACTTTCCCAATAATTTTCTAATCCTCTTTAAGGCGATGTACAGTAACTTCAGCAGACGACGTGAAGGTCTAAAGGAACCTCCACCTGAGTTCACCACATCAAATGGTGTCAGGCAGGAGCTTCCTCTTCCACTTTTCCCACTCAACTTTTTCACTGATAGGAATATGGGACACTAACTTCCAGCATCCAACGCCTATGGGATCGAAACTCTCCAAGGGCACCTGCTCACATATATCGGTTACGCAGACGCCACATTAAATAATCTAACTAATTCAGGATTACGGTTGGGTTTTTTTCTCCACATCTGAAAAGTGTAAAGTTCTGCTGCAAGAGTGGGCGCGCCGGAAAGCAAAACTCATGCTTGCGGAAGAGCCGGTTGATGTAGTGAACCAATCGGCCCACCTTGGCTGCCGTATCGGACTAGCTGGTCCCAGGAAATATTATTTTCCCCTCCAGATAGAAAGGATAGAGCAGCCTCCGTGAATATCATCACCTGTGGCGTAGGTGTGGCATAGACTTACTGTCCAGGATCGAGTTTACAGTGCTTAGGTGTGCTACATAGTATTATACGAATAAAAACCTAACCGATGCGTGCCAAGGATGCCGAAAGGCCTGAACTGTTTGCTCATCGATGCCTTCATAGCACTGCCTTAGTCCGATAGAAACACCGGATCAGTAGCGCTGAAATACTTCAAATTGTTTTTGGAAGAGATCGAAAGGCCTGAACTGTTTGCTCATCGATGTCTTCATAGCATTGCCTTAGTCCGATAGGAACACCAGATCAGTAGCGCTGAAATACTTCAAATTGGTTTTGGAAGAGAATAGAAAGGATAGAGCAGCCTCCGTGAATATCATCACCTGTGGCGTAGGTGTGGCATAGACTTACTGTCCAGGATCGAGTTTACAGTGCTTAGGTGTGCTACATAGTATTATACGAATAAAAACCTAACCGATGCGTGCCAAGGATGCCGAAAGGCCTGAACTGTTTGCTCATCGATGCCTTCATGGGACTGCCTTAGTCCGATAGAAACACCGGATCAGTAGCGCTGAAATACTTCAAATTGTTTTTGGAAGAGATAACTCGTCCACGGTAGATGAACCGATTGCACTTTATCAGTTGCGCTGACTCAGCTACGTGCTCCGTATAAGAGTTAAACGACTCTCTCAAAGAACTCTTCTTGCGCAACAACGCAGAGGGTAGAAACGAGCCATGGAGAAACAAAGAATGACTTGACAATAGGGTATGGAAGCCATTACCAGTAAACTCAGCTGCGCTGGTCATTGCCGTCTTCGTGGATGGGGACCCCGAGACGGTCCACATCGATGGTTAGAGACATTGTCAGATATGGCCGAGTCGTGCCCTCAGTGGCGCTTGTGTATCCAATCTATTACCTTCAATGCATAGGTCCCTTCCCATTCCACCACTTGACAGCCCACTGACAGTCCTGGATCAATGCACCAATTTACCATCTCCCGCCTGCGATGCGCAGGTACCTACCCCTCCCAACTTATCGGTGAACGAAACTGTGGCAGCTACAACCACTGTACGACGAGTACACAGCTATTACCGCTGACAATGATGATGATGAGCCGTTACACTTTAGTTCTTTTATTGATATGCTGCTTGTCGTTTCTCCATCTAACTAAAACATCGGGCGTCAAAATGCTAATGGAAATTTAGCTCACAGACACTGAGCATCCGGCAATAATTATACTACACCATTTGGCCCACGCTCCACACCTGAGAAGAGTAAAATGCCGCTACAAGACTAGGTGGGATCAGGCGCAAACCCTATGTTTGAAAAAGAGCCAGTTAGTATGGTAGGTAAATTATTCTACCTTGGCAGTTGCATACCTTCCAGGGGACTACCTGGAGATGAGATTACTTGTCGAATCTGGAGGGCCACGACAGGTTTTGTCAACATTCAACAAATATGGTGCCGCCGTCTCTCAGGATCAGATTTTGCACTCTGGCCCCTACGGGAGCTGTCAGTATTGGATCGTCGGTATCTCCGAAGCATTGGTCAAGTCTGGTGAGAAAGTTGGATCAGTGAAGCTCAGGTGTGCCAAATGGTTTTGGAATCTCCTGCACGACCGATGCGTTACTTGTCTTTCAAAGGTTACGCCTTCTAGGGCGCGAACTCCGCAAGCCAGAAGAACGTTCGTTATGCAGAGCTGATTCGGAGAGGCCGAGACGTGGACAGCGTATAACCTGGCAACGAAGAATAAAAAACACTAGACAGTAAAGTTGGTCGAGTCGACAAACTGCCGCCTCCCTGGATCGGGTCCTCGAAATTCAACTCAGCAGTGGAAGGTGCCGTAGCCAATGGCGCTGGTGCATCAAAACTATCAATTTTCATGCATAGCCACCAAGTTCCCACACCACATCGTATTGCATCAAACGGTTGACTGTGTCTGCCACGCTCTTCTACTCTGGAAACTGTAGCCCTTGGAACTAGCGTATTCATGCTATGTGGTCCCGTAACAGATAAATTGAATTAAACTTGATTACTGATGAAGTCTCATGTCAGATGTCCGGAGATGAAAACCCCGCACGACTCAGGACATCCACACATTAAAGGTCCACTTCAACCGAGACCGCTGCACAATACCGCCCCATCTTTCATTTGGGTAGACATTCTAGATTTCGCGGTACTTTGTTGTTTAAAACTCATTAGATTGCTGTAGAAGAGTTTTCAGCAACCCCATGAGTAATATGTCACATCTTTCGTCCTGGCTTGGGCTCGTCAGAATAGCACAACTTTCCTTTCAAATTATTAGCTGTCCCAAACCGATTGGTCATGATCAACAGCTAACGACTTTTAACCAAAGTGTTCTCAGATCAATCCGAATTACGCGCCAGTGATGAATCTCAAAATCGGATCAGATTTTAAGTCCAAGACTTGAAATCATTAACCTTCATTTATAAGTTTCGAAATTTCTACCAAAGTCAGGGTAACTGATATTCTAATCAATAATCTCCAACAGGGATCGAAATTTGACTGAGTAAAACTCAAGTTCTGGCGTATTTTCTGGAATTCCGTCGAAACGATTATTCCTTGAAATGAAAGGATGCAGAGCTACTTAGGCATATCGGCTCGGATGAAGTTAAAACCTGAAAGTGGATGAGTTTGGGCACATTGCACAAGCGAATCCGTTTCAAACAGGTCACGGATAGCCAATGCTTCATTGAATAATTGAATAATAATTGCACAACTTTTACCTTTAACTCCACCCACGGTTCCCGAATAAACTAGATAAAAGTCTCACGGTTGACTACCAAACAGACGGTTCAAAATACCGACGGATTGACGCGATACTGCCCAAAATATCTGGACTGATTACCCCTTTTATGCCCCATTGTATAGTACTAGTGTAACGGTGATACTACTGATCGGGAGGCACGCGAGTAGTATGTGTTGTTTGTAGAATTTCGCTTTGCGTCGATGGAAAAAGGGAATTTTGTTGCGGAATTCGTGGGGCCACTTTGTAACATTTGCTTGGATTTGACTGATGAATGAGTGGAGGCAACTAAACTCGTTCGGAGATCTGGTGTCCAGTTTTTGGAACTAAGATGCAGATTAGAGTTTCGCTTCCCTGTTCAATGGTCTGTCACCAGTCAGTTGGCATTTCCGAACAAATAACTGCGCATCGAAGGCCTTCTTCCTTTCACTAGGATACAACTTTGATGTTCCCCCAAGCAGAGTCACTCGTGCTATTCCCATTGATTGCCTGAAGACACGAGGCGAGATTTGCTAAAACAACGTTTTTACTTCAATCAGCTGTGAGACACGTAGATTGGGATAAGTCGATGGCTAAGCACAAAATTATTGACCGAAAGTTCCGTGGTTCGAACCTGAACTCAGCGTGGGCAACCTGACAGTACCTCAGCCCTCGCAATTCCTTCGGGTGTCATGGCAGTCAGGCACAGAAAAGGGGTTGCAGCCAAGCAACTGTTCGATTTTTGTTATAAATACGGCTGAACCAACGGATATTCACATACAATCTCGTTACTAAAACTATGATCATTTAAGGTGAATCCATTGCTGACTGTTGACACACTTTGTTTTACGCTACGTTTCACAGTTCATCCCAAATCATCACAGGCTAATAATCCACACCAGTCTTCTTTTCTTCAAGAGTCAAGCTCATCAGAAGCAACTACAACGGATGAAATTTTGACATAAGACTCATAAGATTGCTGGAAATTCTTCGACAGTCATTGACGGGTTTGGCCATCTTACTACGGGATCATCAGGTAGACACAGTCCTCGAGCTTACGTTCCACTTGAACATCAAACTACACGCCACGGATGAAGAGCATTCATTCGCCAGTCAACTTGGTGTTGACGGAAAATTCAACCGAATCCCTGCCGAATCTCTCGTTTACGCTATTAGTAGACTGAATTTAGCGAACATAGTTCGCCTCAGACTACAGTGAGCAGTGTTCCCGGATATGGTGCCAAGTGAAACGTCAAGCGGTCTTGTGAAGAAACTTCAGTTGAAGAATAGCATAAACGAGCGATTCAGCTGGAATTCAGGTTCCTCTCCTGTTGAAATCAAATTGGTGTGCAAACGAGTGTATTTATCGAATTCCGTACCATTTGGGTCCAGTTGAAACATAGGGTTGGAGGGAAACTCGGGAACTGCACCTGTAACGGTGATACTACTGATGGGGTAGGCACGCGAATAGAATGTTTTCTTGAAAATTCGCTTTCCGTCTCTTGAAAAGGAAGATCTGTTGCGGAATTTGTGGAGTCGCTTTGTAGCATTTGCTTGGATTTGAGCAACAGTCAATGAATGTCCAGGAAAGTTCAGAAAGACACGTTCAAGAGAAGATGGATGTTCAGTTTTTGTAAATAAGATGCAAATCAGAGTTTTGCTTCCCTGCCCAATAGTCTGTAACTGGTCAGTTGGCATTTTCTAATCAATAACTCCGCAGCGTAGACTTTCGCCTTCCTGATTGGATAGAAAGAGAAGGATATTACCGTTCGTTGACTGTCAGAATTTTCAACGACCATATGAGTATTACGTCACGTCTAGACTAGGTATCGCGATGTCTCGAATGTCGTTGCGACTGAAGCGTGAGGCGGTCTTGTATAGCACATTCAGTAAGTTAGCCGTCAAAATCAAAATAAGCCATCTTAGGTCTCACAGAAGCCATACTGTAAGCACGGCACCTGGAAAACTTAGCTTCTTTTTATCCTGAAAGTGGAGGCAGATACCTGTGCAGACTAGCCAACCCAAAGTTCTTCAGGTATCTTTTTTTCCTAACGTATGGTAAATATTCAACCGCCAGTCTACTCATACACTTGAGGGTGACTTGAAAGCGCGAGTCTTGATATGGGCACCCGCCCCTGTTCGGCTGTGGTCAGTGTAATCGTTCCTTCGTCCCCTCATCAATGCGCAGCTGAGTGAGCACTTGCCTCTTGCCTACTTGATTTTATATAGCATTTAAACAGTATGTGTTATCTCTCAACGTGAATGGCCAGTTGTTAGATTTGGCAAACAGATCAACAGCGAATAAACACGTCCCACTGACCAATATTTCGACACGAGACCAGTTTGTTTTGTCAGGCAGTTTGTGTATGCTATTCAGTGTCCTGTTCACATCATATGCTATTACATACGACCAAATGAGACTGCTGCTCTTTCTTGCTCGGAAGACGAATTTGTGGCCGAACGCCATCGAGTCATGCAATCGCGCCTTGAACCTGTGATGACTGAAGCTCTGGAGGCCCGTGGACGTACACAAGAGCAAATGGACGACGCATACCGTCGCATTGTTTCCGCTGTCCTACTGTTCTCCGGACTCGGATCCCCAACCAATGTCGCTGTGGTTCGCGAGACGACTGGTATGTGCACATCTTTGTATGAACTAATTAGAAAATTTCAAACAATTCTTTTTTCTTTGAAAAGTTGTGTTGTCGCTTTTGTAAAAATGTGTAAACAGACACCATGTGGAAGATTTTGGAGAGCTTAATGGAGTCTTCACTGACTGCGGAGGATTTCGCATCTGTAACTATTTGGCAGCTTGAAACTTCCAGCCTGTGACGGATCTGAGACAGTCTGATAATCCAAACCATTATCACCATCATCATTCGAATTTTTAGATGATCATCATCATCATCATCATCATCATCATCATCATCATCGACAGCATGACATCAGTGTTCAAGATCAATGCTTCACTGCCGTACACCCATGATTTATTTGAAAACCTTATTGTAAAGAAAAGAGTAAAGGTCGACGGGGAAGGGACTTAGTGCTAGCTTACTACAATCATTCCGACATTCACTCAGGTGATGTGGATAGAAACTGACAACAGGAACGCCATTGACATCAGTTGGCAGCCATATCTTGCAGTGTCTCCAACCAGGCACAGTGAGGATCATGCGGTCTCTATCTTGGAAAGCGAGTAGCACCGACGGCACCCAAGCGGTTGGTGATATTCTTCATACTCCTCCTCCAAGTCAAGGGTTGGCCACCTCTCTGTTTACACCACTCTGAGTTGGGCATGGACAACAGCACTCTCTTCGGCAAATGATGGTTCGGCATACGCAACACATGTCCCAACCAACACAGCTTCTGGTGCTGGACACCTTCTTCAAAGAGAGTACCCGTTACACAACCGAAAACGAGCTTTCTAACTGCCTCGTTACAGATTCCCCGACACCGACCCACACGAGCTATGGTTTTGAGACAACGATTGTCGAACACCTGAAGACGTCTCAGTTCCGCTGCCCGAATAGGCCAAGTCTCACTTCTCGTTGCATTCTCCTTGAACTTAATTGGACCTTAAAATGTGCGTGAATCATCCGGTATCGGCTGATGTTTCACGTAACTTATGTCGACAGTGGACGGAAACTTATGGAATGGCTATCCGTTATGGTTACCTTCCAGCAAAATCGTAACCAAGATTAAGGGCAATATCACGCATGACCAGTGCTTTTCTGGCCTGTTTGGATGAAAAACTTGGGTAGAATGATTTCTAGTCTATTTTGCAAAAATTATCTTTGAAACTCCTACTACTGTAATGGTGATACTACTGATGGAAAGGCACGCGAGTAGTATGTGTTGTCCGTGGAATTTCGCTTCGCGTCTTTTGAAAAGGAGAGATCTGTTGCGGAATTCGTGGAGTCACTTTGTAACATCTGCTTGGATTTGAGCGAGGAATGATTGGAGTCAATGAATCTCCAGGAAATTTCAAGAAGACGCGTCCAGGAGAAGATGGATATCCAGTTTTTGTAAATAAGATGCAAAGCGGATTTCCACGAACAACACATACTACTCGCGTGCCTCCCCATCAGTAGTATCACCGTTACACTACTACTGGTGAGCAGGTTTAGTAATGCTCAGTAGAGATTTCGTCTTGTCAGAGATGCCTGGAAACCTTGCTCAGTGGCTTCATCCTCACTGGGAATCGTGAGCAGTATGAACTTCATGAAACTCAGAGAGTTCCGAACATGTGACCTTCCGGGCGACAAGCAACTAAAGTTCAGTTTGGTTAGCTGTCTTTTCTCTGACAGGACGAATTCTCAGTTGAAGATATCAGACTACCAAGGCTAAAAAGCCTAGAAGTACCGGAACAAAAGGAGGCTCAAATTTACAAAATGCTGACTAATAAAGGAGCGGTATGTCTTTTAGCTTGGCCAACTTTACTTTATACGACTTCTCGGCTGTTTGAAGAAGACAAGCAGTGTGCTCCACGGAGGAAAGATCAAAACAAGAATTTGAGCAGTCTATCCAGGTATCACCAATGGAGTAACTACTTCGCTGGTTATAAAATTTGTTTAACAAACTTCTATCCGGGCAGCCACTATTTGAGGGGCCGGTCACTATCAGCTAGTGTGAGCTAAGTTACCTGTGTGTTCGAATAACTCTAAACGTCCGTAAGGTGTGTACAACCAATGACCTTCAGCACCGATTGGGTGACCACAAAGTGCCTTGAAAATTTCGCTTACGAAAAACCCACAAGGACATGGATTGCCCTTTTCAGACAGATAAAGCCTTCCAGAAGTCTGATCGCACCTCCTGCGAAAGTGTGTCAGCCAAGAAGCCAGTAAACACTGACTTATTGTGCCAGCCGCACTGGAGTATGTGTGATCCAACACCACCATTGGGAAACAGTTCCAACGTAGTATGTTTGGATACCATTCTGAGAGGTGTGGGTCTAAATCCTAGTTGAAGAAACTGTAACTTTTCTCGAGAAATACACTCGTTTACAAATCAATTAGGTTTTCACGAGAGACTCAACAGAACCTCTTGTTTGTGATATTCTACAACTGAAAGTGCTGCATACAGGCCGCCTCATGTTTCAGTTGGCAATGTATTCGAGATATCACAGTAAACCAAATTGATTTGCAAATGAGTGTATTTCTAGAAAACAGTCCAATTTGGGTTCAACTAGAACATAAGGTTGATGGAAACTCGGCGACTGCGCCTACTTGATGAACCGGCCCCAAGAAGGGCGAAACCGGTTGCGGGCTGTTGAAGAGTTTTCACCAACCTTGTGATTAGTTTCCTTTATGAAAATATACTGCGATGTCTCGAATATCTCGTCAGTGGAAAGATGAGGCGGCCTGTGTGCAGCACTTTCAGTTGTAGAATATCACAAATGAGAGATTCTTTCGAGTCTCTCGTGAAAACCGAATTGATTTGCATGTGAGTGAATTTTCTGACTTATTCTAACAATGTGGAGAGAAGGTAGATCACTGTTCGCACGTGCCCTCGACCATCTGTTCTGTGAAGTTTAGTCGGCTCTTCGGATAACTTGATTTTCAACTTTCCGAATTCGGCAACTTGTAACAGTGTTGTCGCATCTAGTTTCGCCTCCGGTGGTCTGGGCCATAGACTACCTGTAGACAGGACTGAATTTAGACGCAATACAACTAAAACAATTTTCAATCAATTGGAAAAAGTTTGGGACCGATTGAGAAGTCATCTTTTCAGAAGAGCTTGGTAAACAATCGGTAGTTTTTATTTGGGCAACGTTTCGCTTTTGACACAAAAGCTTCATCTTTTGTGTCAAAAGCGAAACGTTGCCCGAATGAAAACTACCCATTGTTCACCAAGCTCTTCTGAAACCAAACCAGTTGTCTCGCTGACTAATTTGACGATGTTGTAAAACATAGCCCAGTCACACCCTCAACGGCGCCCATGCATTCAAACTATTGCCCTCATTACATAGCTCCCTTCCCAATACCCCACTTAACAGTCCACCTACAGTGCTGTATTTACGCACCAATTTATCAGCTCCCGCCTCCAATGCGCAGCTACTTACCCCACCTCCCTGAATCATCGTTGAACGAAACCGTGGCAGCTACAACTACTGTACGACAATTACGCGGTTATCACAGCTGACGATGGCAATGATGGTGATGGTGATGATGAAGACGATTATGATGATGATGGTGACGAAGAGCACATCCAGGTTATTGCAGTCACAGTTTGATCATTATTTTCGTCAAACGTTTTTGCGAGCAAGATGAACACGTGGGAAAAGGCTCCAGCGTAGACCAGCATCGTCTGTTGTGCGGTGATGTTTATGAAAGGGATCGAACGAAGACAGCAAACGACACAACTTAACCGAACAGGCACCTGTGTGAAATACCACAGTATCTAATAGAGAAAGTATGTGGAAGTCGTGAATAGCCGCGTCCTTGTTTCGTTGATATCAAACCCCTTTTCATCATGAAAGCGTCCAGAAAACTGCCTAGCGAACGGTGACAATGATGATGTGTAAAAAGCATTTGTTAACAACAATGGAAACAACGCTGTCAATGTATTTTAGTTAATGGCATGGGATAATACTAGCCGTTCAACTTATCACTTTCCCATTCTGTTACGCACATTCCGATTTTCTCTCATCTCAGCCGCTCTGCAAAGCATCTTTCCTCAATCGGACATACTTTCGTTTCTGAAATGTGGGACAGCGCAGAAACGAAACCAGATTGAACAATTCACGGGCATTGTTACGGGCATTCGCCTCTTCAACAAAGAATGTCTGAAAGGTGGAGCTGGTATAGATGACAGTAAGTTCAATTCCATTTCTTGGGTAAAATTCTTTCCAAATCAAGTAAGAAAAGCCCACGTTTTTAGAACCAGTACAGTGACGTTTAGAGAGTTTTTGAAACTGATGAGCGTTGACCTAGTGGGACTCACTTGCAAAAATCATTACGTTAAAACCAAAACCCCTAGGAAGTGACCTTGCCCAGAACTCAGCAAATATGTGTTACAAATATGCGATCGATTTCCTGGTTCCCTGTTATTGGGTCATCTGTTTCTGCGCGAGTAGCGGTGGCTTATTAGCGGTCAGTTTGTTGCACCAGCCTTTTATCTAATTTAAAGCTCATTAAGTGAACGTACAGGGAAGAGCTGTATGACACTGTGGAAGGCGACTCGACATAATTGGTTGGAGGGAGACGACCAATCAGGACACAGGATAACCAGCCAACCGAAGGAACAACCCAACCGTACAACTAGTGTAACGGTGATACTCTGATGGGAGAGTATTGGAGTAGTATGTCTTCTCGTAAATCCGCTTTGCGTCTCTTGAAGAGTGAGATCTATTACGGAAGTTGTGGAGTCGCTTTGTAGTATTTGCTTGGATTTGAGCAACAGTCGATGAATATCCAGGAAAGTTCAGGAAGACGCGTTCAAGGAGAAGATGGGTATTCAGTTTTGTAAACAAGATGCATATGAGAGTTTTGCTTCCTTGTCCAATAGTCTGTAACTGTTAAGTTGGCATTTCCTAATAAATTCACAGCGAAGGCCTTCCTCCTTCCGCCAGTAGTTATCGAAGGTCCGACTGGGAGAGCAGCACCACTACTAAATGTACAAACACCAAACCGTCGCTATGCTCCACTGAGTGCCCTGACAACTCACTGATGATTTCACCTCGATTGGGGCTGACACGTTTGCCGCTACCCATTGATCAGCCTAATGTTGGAGACTATGAGTGTCGCAGGGACGCCTCCCAGCACAGCCATAGGGTCACAGTAAGCGCCTCACAGGTTTATGGGCGGTTTTTAGTTGCTGGAACACGATGTATCAAGGTAAGGCTTATTCTATTCCTGACAGGGTTTTCTCAACAGCCAGTGAGTGAAAACTAGACCGTTTGCCGTTCATAAACCGCGCGACGTTTGTTTACTTTACTTTGGCTAACTGTTGCTTGACAATACGCCGGCTCCTTGGATGTTTCGAGTAACATCGCTCGAATCGGTGGCAAATTGTCACTGATAGCCGCTGACCGGCCCCCACACGTTGTGTCCAAGCGCTTACTGTTACATTACTTCAGTTCCGCAGTTACTCGTCGATGGCATCCCCAAGACACTGGGCACCCTACACGACCAGTTGCTCAAAGCAAGAGAAGTTGCCGCAAGGAATGCGAGTAAGTTGAACCGTTTGTTGACAGACGTTTTTTTTTCACTGAAATGCAATTTCCCTCATGCTTGTGTAGAAATCAGCAGCAGAAGGCAGCAAGACAGACACTGAGACTAAACTTTTAGGATGGATTGGAAGCACGTACGATGCGTGGCTCGCAACGCGAAACGAAGATATGTGAAAAGTGGGGGACCGTTCACTTTGGGACGCACGGTTCATGATGCGCACTGCTGATGATCTACGATAAGGATGAAACAGCTGTACAGTGGTTCTTGATTTTTCAACATAGACTGTTTTTATATAAAGGACAAACTCTACATTAAATTCCCAAAACTCCTCAAGCTTTGAAAACAAAATCTAAAACATCAGGGTGCAGAAGCTATTTTACGGGAAGCCTAATTCAAGCCGGAAGGAGATAAAACAAATCCGTTCTGAAATTGTAATCCACGACTGTTTAAATCTGCTCGCTCGAGTACGTTTCCGGTTCTTTAAAAGTTAAAATACTTGCAAGGTAGCTAAACAAACCCATTGAATGGATGTGTGGTCTTTGTACCATTGTGAAATTTTTGAGACGTATTCGTGCAAAACCCACAGGCCTATTCATGAAACTGTCTGCACATGACTCATCCCCGGGGGCGCTCAGCTCGGCCAATGCAACCATTCTAGCAGCCGAACAATCTGGAGTCACACCGGACTTATTACGTGCCGTTGTGATCAATGCCCGCCAATACGAGGCCTTTCTGGAGGTCCTCGAAAAGGAACTTATTGAGATGACGGCGAACGCGGATCGGTTGTGCAATATCTTTAAAAGTCAAATGAAGCAACTGCGTGAATTAGTCTCCGATCGTTCGGTGATTCCCAGTATGGAAGTCTATGTAAGTCAGTCCGTTTGGATTGCCTTCTTTTACTACACCAAAAAATAAGTGATTGTAAGATTCTTGTGGTGCGTGCCTTTTTCGCATTCCCACCGAATAACTCAAGGATATTTTGTGTTGTTACATATGCGCAGGTGTTTAATGTATATCAACAGTGATGGACAGAGAATGGATCCGGAAAGTGACAGTAAACAGAAGCATAAAAGCTAAAGGTGTTAGGAACCGCAGTTTTCTTAATGCCTTCTTGATATCGTGAGTCTGGATGACCAATTGATGGCCTGAGGAGCTGAACCAAACCAGAAAGCCAATGAGCATGCGAATCAGCTGATCTATTGATCGCTGACACGTGCAGGCGTGTCATGTGCAGCCCGTGAAAACGGCTCTCTGCCGTGTATATTAGTGCATGGTTATGCCTCTGCATGCAAATGGCCTCTGCTGGAGAAAATTCCGTGCGCAAACAGATGAGCATAACCCGACGCCGTCATCGACGTCGACTAACCGTAAGAAACAACCGCTTCCGTTTCTCCAGCACCAATACTAACAAACACGCACATCAAGCTCGCTTGAACAACTTCTCAAAAGATGTTATTAGTGATAATACGACAACCGCGGATAACTCAGATTCAGACGCCGTCTATTTGGTTGAAGATATCATCGGGGAAAAGATCGTGAAAGGTCAGAAGTTCTACAAGGTTCGATGGCAAGGATTCCCACCGAATGCAGACAGCTGGGAGCCAGAAAAAACTTGTCCAACTTGCTCGATGCAATTCGTTCATTTCACCAGAGGGAACGTTGTATGGATGTAAAGCCGCCTTCAACACGCAAAGACCGCCTGTCTAGTGTGGCTGACTCTATAGCTTCTGTTCCAACTCCACCTTCAAGTCCGAGCTCACTGAGGGGCACGGGGGATGGGGAACGTCTGCGTGGCGCGAGCGAAGAACGTCAGACGGGACAACAGGTGCTTAAACGAAAACACAACACCAAATCCCGTACGAGTGGGCGCTTTGAGTATGTCCCCAAACACCAGTTGGTGGCATCAAAAACTAAGTGTTTTGATGACATTCGGGATGGAAAAATTGATTTGAGTTCGAACGATCTGTATTCCCGTGTGAAAACTCGCCGCCGTGCCACTGAGCCGTCCACCACCGCGACAAGTAGTTGCGATTCCATAACAAGTACGAACAACAGTGGCACCGAAGAGACGGGACAAACTGGAGCACAACCTACATTGACATTGCTACCCTACACGCTCAAGCGAGAACCTACTTCTCCCTCTTCCGACTGTTTCAATGCTGGTGAATCACTTAGTGGTTTCCAGTCAACTGTTGATAGCACCGAATCTGAACGGATGAAGCCAAACTTTTCAGACCCTGCGGACGATCTCCCTGGATCCGTTTAGATTCTATGGCACAGTGCTATTCTGTTCCGGAGTTCGAGTCGTGTCCGTGGGATCCAGCACCACAGTCGAAAATCACGCGGGGAGTTCAGTGCGATGAGCCCTCGTTTCCTTCGGGTCGGCCTCTGGTGACTTTGTGCACCTCTTGTGTTCAGGCTCAACCAAATTTGTGCGATATGGCTATGTCACCCCTTTTTTCTGCCCGCTGTTCCCCGGTGGTGCTCGAGCCGTCCGACTGCTTCACAACGAGTTCTAAAGGTGATGAAGTCAACCTCCCCTCAGAGACCGTCGATTCTGTTCGGGTTCATGTAGACAATTCGTCTGAAGAAATGATCAAGGATACAGGTCATCCGGTCGTACTGTATCATGTCTGCGTGATCTTGTTCAGGCATACTTTAGTCTTATCAATCACTTTCAACGTCCACAACTCCATCTTTCCCCTAACCAGACTCACCAGCGTACTCCACAATCCGACCGGTTTAGTCGATTCGACGTAACGAGTCTGGAAGAGCTCCCTGCCCTCCAAATTTATAGCCCGTTGGCCCGAATCCGCACGCAGAAAGATTTACTAGAGGCTTTGGATAATCAGCGTTGGGGTTTAATAGCTACTTTACCCACACATATGCCGAAAGGTGATCTTCAATGCAAAGATTCTGTGGTAACCTTAGAAAGCATTCTTAGTCCCGGAACTTCCATTTGAGCTGAGGGGGACAGTTCGTTCGGGGGACAGCCCGTTTTCACGGGCTGTTCATAAAGCTCACGTGAAAAAATCCAGGCGGGCCGAAAAGTGATGCTAAAAATAGAACTCATCTGCCAAGGGCAAGTGGAGAACAACCAATCAAATCTGTCTCGACGAAAACGGTTATTCCATCGGTAGTTGTGTAGCCCAGTCACGTTTGGAGCTTGTTCTCCTAATAGAAGGCATGGACTTTAATAGCTCATATCTTTTTTTGAGGTACTTGTTTCTTGCAACCACGGATACGGGAGCACTTGGACAATTACAACGTAGATTACGAGAGCTAGAGATTGGGGAAGCAGCAATCAGGATGGCGACGATAGATAAGCGAAGTCTTGGTTGTCGTGGTACAAGCTGATTTATCACAAAACAGTTTGATGTGTTTTCACACTGTGGAAATGGAACCGTAGCACTGTTGTTTAACTGAGCTCACTCCGTCCCTAAACAGCCACGTTTTCTCGAGCTGTCTGCGACTTGGTCGAAAATGCAGGATGAATTGACACTTCTGTCCGTGCTCACTTCCACGTTGGACACGCTGCAATCGTTCTTCGTCGGCCGACGTATGAAATGGACCAAGGAAAAAGAGATACATCTGATCTCTGATGCTGAATTCATGACTGATGATAAGGTCAGGGTAAGTTATTGTGACACACTTTTACCAAGCTTCGTTCTGGGCTTCAAAAGTTCACCTCCAGATAGAGCTAATTTGACTAAATCTATGTATTTTGTGAATATCAGACACCAATATGATATTTTTGCTGCATGACCTTTGAAAAAACTAAATCGTTCTTTTGCATCAATATTTAAGGAACCCTTGAACAGGAGAGCTGTTAGGCGAATAGTTTAAAGTCAAGGGCTAACAAAGGCCAGAATTCACCCGTTAGTAGCGGACACAACAAGCTCACATGCCCTACTAATCACTGTAAATAAATACCACCACAATGTGGGACTCATACGTTTGTGTACGCCACTACTCAGCACACACCCAGTGACATGCGGTGCCGCGCTATTCTGCTAAACAAGCGATATCACAGATAGAGCAATTATACTTGATGCAGCGCTTGAGATTAGTCTCTCCAGTTTGTCCATCCCGGAAAAAACACGTTAGTTCAAATACATAGACTCAGAGATGTGACAAGGATCAGTAAATAGCTTAATTCCGTTCCATTAGGCTTCTACTCCCTTAAGAATTTTGGTTCGGGAGCGATTCATTCCCACAAGGTCAACTGTACGTAGAGCGTCTATATTTCCACCTCCGATTCTCACATGCAACTTTTTCCAGCAAAAGTACCTTTGACATTAACTACCTGAATTTTTTTCACCGCTTATTCATACTCTTCTTGGTAGTCAACCAACCTTAACCGATCGATAAGCACCCCAACTGACTGCCCGACACTCAGCAAAGTTGCCTTCATCACGTACTCATTCAAACTAATCAATAGTTTCTGACGAATCACTAGCTATCCCAATCATCAGAAACAGTTTACATCAACGTCTGCATTGGTGGTTTACAGCTGTGCAATTAAAACGGTTTGTTAATTCCACTTGAAGACCTAACGGGAAAGGAGGGAACGTGTTGGTGAGAGAGACGCCTCATCCGGGTCTATCAGAGGCGGCGATTACACATCCAAGCACCCAGTCAGACAATAAGTGTTATATCTACTGATTCGTCAAGCTGCTGCTGACCTGCTCCAGTCCCTAGTTGCCGGAAAAAAGACTCTGTGATGGGCATGAATGATACTCTATTGATTGCACTATTCATTATTCTCTTGTTTTAATATTCCATATGCTGTATATATACGCCGATTCGAATACATACGTGCTACTTGTTGCGCTGATCTGAATTCTGGATTTCTAGTTCATCTGGTTATACCGATATACGTACGAAACTTAATTCTCACATTTTGGCGTCGCGAGCAGGATGCGAACCTGCGCGGGGAGATCTCTTGGATTTCTACAGAAGGGAACACAACAGCTATATTCCGAACAAGCGAGTGCGAGGGCAAAAGTTACAACGGCCCCACGCCATTTAAGGGGGACTTTCTGACATTGATCCACGCTCTCTGATAGGCGTTAGTGAACACCCATCAACATCGGTCGTGACTCTATGAAATGCCTGAACGCAGATCACAGTCGGTCGTGCTTCTGTGGCGTGCATGAACACTCATCAGGTTTTGCTGAATCGACTGAATGATTAGCTGACCTGGATGCTTGCCGGCTTTTCTGTTGAGATTTTGGTGGAGTAGTAGGTTTCGAGGGTTCTGAGGTTACATTCAAGAATCTGACCTTCCTGGTAATAGGAAAACAAAATGATAGTACAAACACCTAGGAAATCGGCTGACTCTCACTTGCCACGAGCTACCTGGCTAAGATCAAGGTGTTCACGAGGATCCCATCCTGGAAGGTGGACCGTACGAACAGCACCTGAAACCTTCGTAATTTTTTTCACACCCTTCTGTCAAGTCGTATGTTGTCTACCTTGTAGTTTGGGCAATTCTGGATGTTGTGGCTTGATGGACAATCGTGCAACTCTGTACCGGTCCCTTGGCTTCTTGCTCCGCCCACTACGGTATATCAAAAGGCACAGTAGCTCCATATAGCCCTTAATGGAGACAAGAGAAAATTATTACACTCGATTCATAGAGTATGCACAGAGTATTCGACAGGGTCGTGCCAGAATCTCCGTGAGGGCGCGAGAAGCTTCGAATCAAAGATGCCCGACTCGGATTGGCTGGCATTCTGACTAATCAGGGCATGCCTTCGTTTGGCGCGTGTCCTGCACGTGACACATCCGTCCAAATGATGTGATGTTGGATTATTGGAGACGGCTGGCTTCTGGACACTGGAGGAGAAACGGAGACCATCACTAGTCTCAGTAGACAATCGTTCCACATGCGCAGCAAACGGCCCAGCCACTTCAGTTGTTAGTACTGAGTGTTCTCCGTGACCAAAGTGCATCTTTGGAGAAATATATCATGACTATATCTATTCAGCTCCGTTCTGAATGTAAGACAGATGCTGTACACAGTTTTCCCATATATGCCTCACCCCTAATCACTATCGATAATCACCGAACTTCACCCTTGGCTACATCCAAACCAAGGCTGATTGTTCAAACTGCTTTTGATTTTTAGCCGCACGGGCCGATTGCGGAAGAGACACGGGGTTCATTCACGTGGGTCTACCCGAACTCCGCCAGTAATGCAACCAATTTGTTGCCAGAACTTGAGGTAGGACTTTCGTTTTAACTTGTAAAAAGATAACCCTCCAGCTGAATCCCGTTTGTTATAGACCAGTATGCTCAAACCCATTTGAAACATTCACAAAGAACGAGTGGGATTTTGTCACGATGATATCAATCCGCCTAGGTTTGTGATAACTTATTCTGTTGTCCATCACATACGGTTGACCGATTCACGAATAGCCAGGCATAAAGTGTAAGAAAAGGGGTAACTGTTGGACACATGCACCCATTTGCACACCATTCTAGTTTTTACGGGAGACTCAACCAAATCCAGCCACTCGTTTATGACTCTGTCCTTCAACTAAATGTGTTTCACCGGACTGCCTGTTTCAGTTTGTACGATATTCGAGATATCTTAATGCATTTTATGGACGTGACACATTGCACTTCTACAGCCCTCGAGTGATTTCGTCGTTCTTGGGGCTCATCATTAAGACGCAGTTCCAGAGCTTCTTATGTCCTACTTGAATCCCAGTTGCGGAGAATTTGCACGCTGCTTTGGCCTCCACTGGAGACTCGCCTGAATCCCAAACGAATCTCTCGTCTATGTTCTTCCGCAGCTGGGATTCAGGAAAACCTCCCGGTAAACTTCAGCTAGTGTACACATGAGAGTATATAACTAAGCAATTATATTACTAAGTGACCTTTAGGGTCTGATTAGCCTCTCCAATCAGCCTGAGGTGAAAGAGAGAAACGCTCGTGCATCGCTAAAGAGTTTTCATAAACCTTACGAGTAGTTTATGATGTCTATAAGGGTAACTGCTGTTCTTAAGATAAATGATGATATCAGACTGAGAGGACTTTTCATTATATTGCTGTAATATACAACACGAGTTTTTAAAAATCGCAACTGGAGGAGAACTTCAAATGAATGGATGATTACCAAAAATAGGAATGAACAGAGTGGACCGAGTGTGAGTTCGAATATGAAATGTTACAAACTGCTATCAATGAACTCGCTCTCAAGATTCCGTCACAGATTGCAGGGCCATTTTTGCAACTGTTCTCCTCCTTTGTTGTATTACTGTACTTGTGCTATGTTATCCGCCGGCGACACCTTCAGAAACACTGTTAGAATCAAAGGATACGGGCGAATTGGGTGGCGGACTGACCCGTTCCTTGTAAATGTATCATTGGGAAGTCTGTAGAAGGAAAAATCATTCAAATGCACAGTGTGTAGTTTTGAATGCAACTTCTGTATCTCAGCTATTTCTGTAGGGCTTGGGAAACTCGCTACTATTGCCGATGTGTCGAAATACTGATGTAACTGTGGATACTACTGATGGGGTATGTGAGTAGTATGTAGTTTTCTTGTAATCATCTTTATCCAAAGGAAGGTGGGATTTCTCACGGAATTTATGAAACTACTTCGTAGCATTCGTTTGTATTTGCGCGACAGTCAGTGAATATCAGGGAAATTCAAGAAGACCCGTTCAAGAAGAAGACAGATATTCTTTTTTAAAAGCTAGGTGTATATAAGAGCTTGACATTCCTATCCAATAGTCTGTAACCGCTTAGTTGATGTTTCCTAATGAGCCACTCCGCAGCGAAAAGTCTTCTTCCCATCTGGCGTGTGTCTATTGACTGCTGATCAGATGACCGATCTGTTCGCCGAAAATGACAACAGAATTGCAATCGTTTTGCCAGCAAACGAGCAGAAATCAATTCGCATCCAGTTACCATCTAGTATCTTTCTAACATAATGATAGTCGGTGGTATTAGGTCAGTGCCTTGGGAATCGGTCAGTCCTGCCGAATCGACACACCACTTATGGGGACACGAGCAACCCCCTTCATGTAATTTTACACCGAAAAGTATTACTTCGAAACTTTTTTCAACTTTTCGAAGGTGGAGGTTAGACGGCATGTTTTCGTAGAATTCTCAGCTTGTGCATTGGAGCAGGAGTGTGACAATTCTATCACCATCATCATCGTCATCATCATCATCATCGACAGCATGACATCAGTGTTCAACACCGATGCTTCACTGCCGTACAACCATGATTTATCTGAAAGCCATATTGTAATAATAGAGTTAATGTGGACAGGGGAGGGACTTACTGCTAGCTTATCACAATCAGTTCGAGTTGCCTACATCGCCAGACATTCACTCAGGCGATCTGGATAGAAAGTAGGCACAAGAACGCCCCTGACATCGGTTGGCAGCCATATCTTGCAGTGTCTCCAACCAGGCACAGTGAGGATCACGTGGTCCCTATCCTGGAAGGCGAGTAGCACCGACAACACCCAAGCGTTTCGTGATCTCCTCCGTACTCCTCCGCCAAGTCAAGGGTTGGCCACCTCTCTGTTTACACCACTCTGAATTGGGCATGGAAAACAGCACTCTCTTCGGCAAAAGATGGTTGGGCGTACGCAACACATGTCACAACCAACTAATACACCTTCCGAGATACGTAAAGCGCCCCACAACTTTCAGTACTTCTCCCTGGATTGTAAGTGGCGTGTTCAGTGACTGCACGTCTACGAGAATGACCTTGCACTTTGTAGATGCAAAGTGCATACCAAAGGACTGGATGACTTTGGTCAGTTCATCCAAGAATACTTGCGCCTTTTCCTTCTCTTCGGACATGAGAACGATGTCATCTGCGTATTCCGGATCGACAAGGTTCTCTTCACAGGCTACTTTAACACAAGGGTTTTGGAGACTCCCCGGCGTTCGTCTCATAATTTCATCGATCACAAAGTTAGAAAGGAATGGAGAGAGTGGGCATCCCTGACGGACACCGCTTTGTGTGCGGAAGCATTTGAAGAGCTCTCCGTACACTCTCACACGTCCAGAAGTCTGAGAATACAAAGAACGTATTATGTTTACAAACTTCCGGCGCACTCCTTGGTGGTGTGACGATTCCAGTGAAATGTGACCTCTGGTCGGTCACGTGTACTGTCGGCAGTTTTTGGGGCACAGTTGAACATTTCTATAGTTGCCTGCATTGTTAAGAAGACTCATGTCACTTGGAATAATAGCCAATCTGAAAGAACTCTTTGCTAATGTACTACTCAAGGTTGCTGAAAAGGTTGCCTAGTAGTACATTACAAAGATAGACACATCGCGATATCTCCAATATCGCAGCGACTGAAACATGAGGCGGCATGGTGCAGCCCATTCAGTTGCCTGAGAACATCACAAACGAGAGGTCCAGCTGGGTTCTAGGTGCGTCTTATGAAAAAAAAAACAAATTAGTTTGCAAATGAGTGTATATTCGCTAACTTTGCTGAGTTTCGAACCAAGTTGGCCCAGGAACGCGCTCTGAAAGCACTGCCTGTTTACACTGACACAGAACGCAGCTCACTGCTTGTTGGAATACATCAAAATTAGTGTTTGGCCATCAGCAAAAACGCCTCCACTCCTAGCTTCACTCCAAGACGACGAGAGTGTGCATTATCTAACACAGCGTTACTTCTACCAGGAGGAACTACCAATCTGATGTTAGGGGACAGCCTTCCATCATCGCGCGCCGACCGAAGATCTCACAAAGCGTCGTGCTGTGACTGAACTTCAAGAACAATCACCGTTATCAGCCACGTGCAATGAGAGCCGATATTGAATATCACATGAAAATGAACTTGATGCAGTCTTTTGACAACCCAGCAGACAATCAAGGGCACTCAACTGAGTTCGCATTTGAAGAATGAAAGAACCAGTCATGGTTGTAAATGAGCAAGGATACCGTCAAGACACCCTAGTCTAGACTGGGGGACGATTAGGCCTTTAATCCAAAAGCCTGGCTGCAAGACAGTAGTACTTTTGCGGAACTCTACGGTTTGTCATACATTTTGACGAGCTAGTCACAACACATTTTGCAACACGAGCATGGAAGACCAGAAGACTTTCATCCATTGGCCAACTTCGCAGGGATATCCCTCATTAGAGCCAGTCGAGTCTCCTTGTGACCCCAACTATGGTTCCTGTCCAGTTCATCCGTTTGAGCTCTACAAATTTTGTTCGGTTCGACATGCACCAACGCATCAGTCTTATCCTGCTTTTGTTTTGAGGGTAATGGAAAAGGGTTCCCGGGATGAAAGCATTCGCAGTAATAGGAGAGCTCTTGTGGCAAATTATTCGAATGAAGGTCAAAACCTCAGACACAGGCAATCCGAAACGGTTAAGCACAGAACACATAGTATTTGGAGCTTCCCACAGAGGCATACGTCTAAGCAATTCAAAATCGTTGTTCCTGGCCTTGATCTCTCAACATACTAACAATGGAGCATCTGGTTCTCGAATTTCCAACCACCAAGGAGAACTGTGAAATTCGTTTTGGCTACAATCAACCAGTCACCAGAATCCCCTCCACTCTTGCAGTGCGCTTGTCCAGACCCGCGGAAAGCCTTGTTGCCTCTAGGATTGACGGAAGTAGATTTATGCGTCCGACCACTCCCTCCTTCGAATTGACTGGTAACTATACTTCTTTAAGCCAGAAACTACTGATCAGCTGAGACAAACACAATTACCTATCGTTACTAGTTTTAGTACCAGTCTATTCTGGAAAGCCGAGGATCACCGTACAGCTGTTTCATCCCCATTGAGGACCATCAACAGTGCACATTTCAAGAATCTTAACTAGGGGATCCCCAATCCTCATGGTTGCCCGTCTGCCTACTTAACCGTTCGAACGTCAGCTGTTTCTGGAGAGGGACACTAACCTCACAGTTACAGGCTCACAAAGCGATTTCCAAAGTACGAGATTCGGATATTGTAATATCAGAAATTTGGTACGGTACTTCTGCTTGGCCCTTAGCTTTCATACAACTAACCAGGCTAGGATGGGGTAAACCTGAGATTCAGTGATGAACTTGAACCATGAACCTCACACTCATCTCGTTCCCTCCATATTACTGTACGGATCAGAAACCTGGCTGCTGCGCGCCGAGGACGTCAAAAGATTTTCAGTGTTTGACTATCGATGTCTTCGGAGCATTGCCCGAATGTGGTGGGAACACCGGATCAGTAATGCTGAAGTTCGTCGAATGGTATTCGGGAGAAGTAACTCACCCTCGATAGATGAACTGATCACACTGCATAGGTTGCGTTGACTTGGCCACGTACAGCGTATGCCAGTTGACCGACTTCCTCGAGAGGTTCTTCTTGCACAAGCACGTAAAGGGTGGAAAGGAGTCATAGGTGGTGAAACAATGACTTGGCAGCGAAGTATGAAAGCTATTACCAGCAAACTCAGCGGCACTGGTCATTGCCGTCTTCCTTGATGGGGATCTTGAGATTGGTCACTGCCGTCTTCCTTGATGGGGACCTTGAGACGGGCTACATCAATGGTTAGAGACATTGTCAGATATGGCTCAGTCGCGCCCTCAATGGCGCTCGTGCACCCAAGCTATTGCCTCCAATGCATAGCTCTACTCCCAACCCACTCACTTGACAATCCACTTACAGTGTTGTATTTACGCACTAATTTATGAGCTCCCGCCTCCAATGCGCAGCTACCTACCTCATCTCCCCGAATCATTGGTGGACGAAACTTAGCAGCTACTGTACGACGAGTACTTATTACAGATACTCCCAACCCACTCACTTGACAATCCACTTACAGTGTTGTATTTACGCACTAATTTATGAGCTCCCGCCTCCAATGCGCAGCTACCTACCTCATCTCCCCGAATCATTGGTGGACGAAACTTAGCAGCTACTGTACGACGAGTACGTGGTTATTACAGATAACAATGGTGATGGTGATGATCTTGAATTAAGGCGACAAACAAGTAAATAAGTGGGAACACGTGATGCAGATGCCGTGAGTGAACGATACTTGGCGCCATATCCTGGGGTTTCATGAAATGAGCACTCCTGATGATGATTTCCAATAAAGATGAAATAACTGTGCTGCGCTTTCCCACTTCTCAACTAGGACCGGCTTCGCTAACAGGATGAAACCTCTAGTGAATATTACCAAACCTATTGACATCCCCATGGATCAATAAGCAGCCCAGACGGAGGATAATTTCACTAGATATAGGGAACTTTTATTGACAAGTCGTTACTCAGGTGCAATTCAAAACGTGAACTGTGACTGAAGAGTGAGTTGGGCCTTGGGAGATCTGATCACCGTTCGACCACGGTGAATTATTTCATGGTTTGGTCAGCTAAACATAAACGTTTTCATTGTAATGTACTACTCATAAGGTTGCTGAAAACGCGTCAACAGCCCGCGACCGGTTTCGCACATTTTGGGGCTCATCAGGTCAATTTGGTTTCAAGTAAGACATAAGGTTGACGGAACTCATGGGGCTGTGCCTACCTGATGAGCCCCAAAAAGGGCGAAACCGGTCTTGGGCTGTCGACAGATTTTCAGCAACCTTATGAGTAGTACGTTACAAAGATATACATGTATCGCGATATCTCGAATATCGTAGCGACTGAAACATGAGGCGGCCTAGTGCAGCCCATTCAGTTGCCTGAGCACATCACAAACGAGAGATTCAGTTGGGTTCTAGGTGCGTCTCATGAAAAAAAACAAATTAGTTTGCAAATGAGTGTATATTAGCTAACAAACGTTTTCAGTTTCCAGTTGCTCGTCCGTTTCTTTTTTGAAGTGAAAACTGGAGTGATTGTCACGAACCTAGCAAACTGTTTTAGTTTCACTGATTATCAATACGAGTAGATCTAAGAGTTATAGAAATTTCCAGTTGCTTCAGGTGTAATTTGCACTGCATTGGTGCGGGGCTTCATCAGTTCTTTTCTGAAGCCAAACCGATAGAGCTTCGCGGCTGACTGATTGGACCTTAGGAATCCGAAGGGAATTTTTAGTGAGGGGTAACATGGGACCATGAAGAGTGCATTAAACACACTCGCACCATGGTCCGAAAGAAGAATATATGCTTGGTTTTAGGACGTCTAACTAACAGGGTTTCACTGTAAACATGCACCTATCCGAACAAAATATTACCTTGGTACATTCGAATGGCCTCTAGTTTTCGTGCCCAAAATTCATACACCCAACTCGTTAGGTCTCTAACACTCCAAACCAGTTGTTCCACAAACAACACGTCTTTTTAAAAATGGTAGCTTCCGTGACAAACCTCGTTCCTTCCTTTCTTCAGGGCTTTTGTGTGTGGTCCCTGCTGAAACACCAAGGTCTACTGGTCAAAGGGGACATGTCTCTGGGACTTCTGATGACTCCTGATGAGAAACGACTGTATGCGTTCAGTTCACCCGAAGCGGTGCGCGATTTCATGGTCGTCTCGGATCAGTAAGTTTCAGTCATCTAAAATTTGTGTATTCAGCGGACGAACAGCGGTTGATTTGTCGGAAAAATTCATGCAGCCCTTGTAGGGTTTTTTTTGCAGCTTCCCTGATGGTATGTGGCTCGCAACCCAAAAAAGTTCCAGTCAATCTTGCCATCACACGAAGTAACATGCACGACCTGATCTGCACATAGTCTTTAAGGGATAACAGTCCAGAATCCTCGTGTTTCTTCATAATGTTTGTCAACCCAATGTATGTGTGTGACGATTTTGAAAGTAAAACAAAATTTTGCCGCCATTTTCGAGATCTGTCTTATTTTGACCAACTGAACAGTCATCCTGGTCTCACGACTTCACCAACACCCTTATTTTTGAAGAGTATGGTCACAGCCATTAAAACTGAGAGCGAGTGATGAATGTGAAAGGGTTGCAGGAGAATATTAGGCAAAAAGAGGGAAGTGTCTCATTCGAAATCATGCCGTCAACTATTCCAGTCAGACAAAAAGAATCCCGATGTATGTAAGAAAGTTCGCTACGGAAAAACGCGTGTGAAGTCCAACAATCGAGGAACGGACTAACAATGTTGAATGCTCTGCAAGGCGAGGTAAGCGCTATCACGGTCAAGACTCGCACATCAGGCACAAAGTGTTCGTCATACTTGGTCTGGTGCGAGATTCGATGTACATTCAACGAATTGTGCTGCGCATAAAAGTGTTATGAGTGCGCGGGGAGCCCGCAATGGCAATCAAACACAGGTCACTGACTGCGACCTTAGAAAGTCTCAGTCCAGTAACAGCCTTGGTGGGCTGAGGAAAGCGGATCCCCTGATAAGAGATGACCATCGACCGGTGGACCAAAAAGTCGACATCACAACCGATTGCAAGTAGGGCTGAGATGATGGCGAGGGAATCTTTATCAACGCCGTACTTCTGCTTATTCTCATTCCACACAGTCATTCCATCATCATCATCATCATCATCATCATCATCATCATCATCGTCATCATAATCATCATTGTCAGCTATAAGAACCGCACACTTGTACAGTGGTTCTGGATACCACAGTTTCGTTGACCGATGATTCGGGGAGGTGAGGTAGGTAGCTGCGCATTAGAGACGGGAGTTGATAAATTGATGCGTAAATACAGCACTGTAGGTAGTAGGTGTCCTGCCGAGACTATGACTACGTCTACCGCCGGCGCTCCTGAACAGCGATTTGGTTAGGCCGGATGAGAGTCGTCGAAGTAGGTACTCTCAATCTCTCGAAGACGGTGTATCCCAGTCGACGGAGCCGTTTTGCGAATTTCTTTTCAACCTAATTATGACGAGCACTTCTGACATCATGCGTGATCCAGGGAGAGTGCAAAATACCCAGTAAACTCTCTGGTTGGCAACAGTTTGAACGACATGATATCGTCTGGCCACAATGACCATGCCGAGCGCTTCTAAATCTCGTCCTAAGCAGGTTGCATCGGAGCTGGATACCGCGAATGAATATCCGAGGAAACACTTGTTCTGGAAGTACAAGCCAGGCGAAGCGACCAACTCTCGTAAACCGCGGCTGTGAATGTCGTTGCGGAGACTATCACCTTAAGCAGCCACCAGCTCTTCCTCGGTGTTTGCGACGCACCAACGATACTACTGATATTGATACTACTACTAACAATAATAATAATAAACCACCTTCATAAGAGGCAGCAGTATCAGTGTTCACGGCTACAAAACCATAAGAGTTACTTAATTTCACTAATAACCCTAGGGCGAAAAGAGCAGAGAAGAGTGGGTGCGGGAGGGGCCTGTTTCAGGCCTATTGCACGCATTCTGGACTGTTTACACGTCCAAGCGCTCAATCAGACATTCTGAAATGAAACTGATGACATGAAGATCGCTGACATAGATTAGCCACCATTTCTCCCGGCGTCTCTAGACAAGCACAGGTATTCACTAGGAGTTCATCCTGGAAACCGCCGACCCCACCTAAACTCCTCCCTATCTTTTTCACACTCTTCGGCCAAATTGATTACTGAAACACCAGATTCTAGTTGTACCCATGCAACTCATGAAGAGCATTACCACTGTGCGTTGGTTTGACAACCTGCAATCCGACGTCAATAAAGCCATCTGGATGGATGCACCCACTAAAAATTCACGGAGCAAAATCCTGTGAGATGTAAGGTAGCCATTTCGTTAGGGCTGAGTGACATCAGTGACCTTGATAAATCTTGGGTGATCCGTTGGCAGTTCTGTAGGATGTATCTGCCGATCCGAAGCAATTGTACAGACACAGGCTTGAACATATATGGACCAGAACAGAGTGGGCACAGCTGTCAAGTATATCATCGTTTTCTATCGAGGAAAATGTTGGTAGCTGGGGTAGCGTAGATGGTCGTTGGCTTGTTCTCTGAGCTGGGCAATTTGATTGCAAACGTTACATCACCAGTCAAGTGACACCATCAGTGCGTCATTGAGGAGCGTAGGGGTGGATTAGTGATTGTGCGTTGAGTAGTGTTGCGTGTTTGTTAATCTACGCGCTGCTAGCCTGGGATGACCTTTGATCGTGATTAGTTGTTGGATCGGGCGGTTCCATTGGTTGCTCCGTTATCCTGTGTCCTCGTTCGCCGATGCCCACGTGACCTTTGAGCCTGGCATTCCCTGCCGTCGTAATCTGGTGGATGCCGCAGTGACCTTTGTCCTTGTGACCTTTATTCATTTGACCTCAAAGAATTCCTTGTTCATCTGATTGTCAATCCAATATTCGGTCCTCCTTGTGTGTTCCGCGCAACCACTAACCCACTGCTACTCACCACTATCCTTTCCAATAACGCACTGATGATGTCACCTCGATTGGTGATGAAACGTTTGCAGTCAAATTGTCCAACTCGGCGAACAAGCCAGCGACCTTATGCCACCTTTCTCGTCTTCTAGAAATACTCGATATATTTTCCAAATATTTACCAATAATCTTGCTGAATGACAGCGATGTCCTGACGTCTGTGTCCACCTGGCTGTTGAGTCTGGCTGAAGAATTTGAAGCAATTTCCGTCTAAATTCACGGGAACCTTTGAATAAACAGATAAGTGTCATCCTTCAGGAAATTGGACAGTCTTGAAATCAGCCTTCCTGGAGACCCTGAGAAGGGGAGACACACACGGGTAGGGACGTTGACAGGCATGGCATAGTGGGGCGCTGACTGGCGCACATGCAACTAAGCTGCTTTCCCTAATACGTTGTCTCACCCCCCAATTCACCCAAGGAAAGGTCCTTTGACACTCCTGTCTTTGCACATCAATTGTATCATCTGCCGATGCGTAGCTATCCACACATGTCTCCCCATATCACCAGCAAACGAAACTGTGGCAGCTAAAACCCGTGTACAAAATCTGCGCCGTTTTTAAAGCTAAAAATGATCAAGACGATGTGTATTCCGTACAATTTAAGTTCAAACAGAACATAAGATTGACGGAAAATTGGTGACTACACCTGCGTGTTGATTCCGAGAGCGCGGGGGGGGGGTGAAATCAGGCGTGAACTGTCGAAGAGTATTCAGCAAGCACTACAATCTCTCTAAAATCACACCGACTGAAGCATGAGGCGGCGGTTGTGCACTGCATTCGGTTGACGAAAGATTCAGCTGAAATTCAGTTGACTCTCCCATTAATGCAAAACTGGCACGCAAATGAGTATAGTTCGTGAATCTCACCTCTATGTGTTGGAGTAATACTTCAGCGAATTTCGATGATCAAAAACTGAAGAGCAATCTGCAGTATGGGGACTCCGAGACGGGCCACTTCATTGGTTCGAGACATTGTCAGACGTTGCTAAGTAGCGCCCTCAATGACACTTATGCATTCAAGCTATTGCCTTCAATGCACAGCTCCCTTCCCACTCCCATCAATGACAGTGCTGTGTTTACACACCAATTTATCAGCTCCGGCCTCCAACGCGCAGCTACCCACCTCCCCGAATCATCGGTGAACGAAACTGTGGCATCCAGAACCACTGTATTACAAGTACGCGGTTCTTACAGCTCCTAATTGTGATGATATTGATAAGCTATGGTTTGTCAAAAATCGTAAACTACGATAATGACCTCTGACAGACACTAACAATTAATTAGTTGGTGAGTTGCTGAGTGACGGCCGTTTGCACGAATTAGCTTGCTGATTGGTATATTAGCAAACCGGAGTATGCTTGACACGACGCCTTTATTCACTCCGTAAGGGTGATGACTGAAAGGCATTCATTATATAATCGACACATTCTGTGTTCTTTTAAATACCATGTTAATAATATGCAAGTCAGAATATGACTATCACTCATTCCCTTTCACTAACAGACTTTTTAAAGCGCTTCCTACTGTTCTGCGACGCCATCCTGAATTGATCCAGTTCCTCAAACTGGGGCATATATTCACAACGGGAATTCCCGGAGTGCAGGTTAGTAGCGTTTGTTCAACATTTGTACCCATTTCCTTGCATACCCCCGCAACGGTAGATTCCAGAAAACTGCTCTAACTATATATGATCAAATTGGACTAATAAACTGGGTTTGCCCTTTGTATAATGGTGTATAATTTTTGATCATGTGTGAAAGCTGCGTAACAGAGTTCGGTCCGCAAACCAACAACAAGAAAGCCCCATCGGTGGAGATATAGTGATTGCGTCACATACGCAGCCGTCGGTGGGAATTTCCTTTCAGAACCGTTGCCAAAAAACCAGTCGCTCGACTAACAAGTAGGTCATCAGGCTGTAGTTTTCCACGAATAAAAATGATAGCACTCGATCTACCAGTGAAAGGAAGAAAGCCTTCGCTGCGGAGTTTTTGATTAGAAAATGCCAACTGAACAGTTACAGTATATTGGACAGGGGAGCAAAACTCTCAGATGATCTTGTTTGGCAAAACTGAACATCCATCTTCTCCTTGAATGCGTCTTCCTAAACTTTCCTAGATATTCATTGACTGTCACTCAATTGCCAGCAAATGCTACAGAGCGACTTCACGAATTCCGTAATAGACCTCACTTTTCAAGAGATGCGGAGCGATTTATGAGAAAACTACATACTGCTCGCATACCCCATCAGTAGTATCACCGTTACACTGGAACCGACGATGCTATTTTTAACAGTACATGAAGCCACACTCATTGTCGACAACGTAAACATGATGGCAAGTTCCCTGATGAAGTTGGACGACTACGGTTGAATGTCGGGTAGGTGGGACGTGGCTCTACTCAAGAACTTGTCGAAAGGTAAGAATATGGTGGATGAATCCTCAGTCAGGGCGAAACCCAGCTTTGTTTTCACCAATCTGTCTCTCGGTAATAAAGTAAACTGCGAGAAATGATGCCAGGTGGCACCTTATCTACTACGGATACCAGCCTGATGCCAAGACGGTTTTCACATGACGTTTGAGGAGCTCCATTCCACCGGTATTCTGTCATCGTTCAAATCTACCTAAGTACGGTCTTCAGACTGTTCATCAGCTTCTTTGAATAGAGGGGCCAATTTGTTGGCGAGATGCCTTGTGGCGTCGAGGGACTTATCTGACGCCGGATTTTCATGGTTTACGATAATCTGATGTCCGTGCTCTTCGGCCCTTGCAATCCACTGGCGTTTTTTAGCATTCTTGAAGCTTCTGATTGTCCAGTGCCTCAGGGATCTGAGTGCGCTATCACAGTCGCACCATGATATATTACGCCTCAATAGGAATTTCTATTAGACAAGAACAGCATTTCATCCCCAGAATACATAACTAATTTGAAGGTCACTGATGATTCAGAGGTACACTTCTGTTTTGGTTTTCGGTAAACGACGGTGCACACTGAAGGGCTGAAAGCAAATCACATCATTCAGTGAATTCGTTTGTTTGTTTTTATTCTTCCAGGCGAACCTTCGGAAAAAAGCAACGAGCTCTGTGCAAACTATCCTCAGTAACTGGCGACGGGATAATGCGACACAAGTGTATTTGCTGAAGTAAGTTTGTGTCTTGTACACACTGGCTTACTTTTGCGAAAGATGCTTAACGTGATGGTGGGGTGGTCACTCTTTCAGAAGATGTAGCCAAGGATGCTTCAGGGGAGTAAATCTGGAGCAGCGTGATGAATAAATGGGGGAGGGGAACGAAATGATGTATTATGAAAATGTGGAAAACTTACCTTTCTGCGACTGTTTTTGTGAAACATATTTGATGAGCGGATTGTCAGAACCAGAGCATATGAGGAATGGGGCGTTAGTAGTAGGTAGCAGAAGAAAGCGTGAGGGCTCAGATACTGCCAGGTTGGTCAAACCTAGACAGGGGAAGTCGACAGGCGGAGGTCGGGTTCGAACCACGGCCGTCCGGTCAATTAATTCGCGCCCTAACCACTTTAGCCGGACTACGTGACTGTTTTGAAAGCATATTGCGGCGACGTAATCTAACGTTGTACTTTCAGAAATGTACTCTACTTTGCTTTCTAACGGAAGATCCGTGGTTCGAACCCGGACTTAGCATCTCGACTTCTCCTGTATAGGCATGAGTAACCCGGCAGTATTCCAGCCCTTGTGCTCCCTTCGGGTGGCATAGCAGCCACCTTTGCCCCTTCTTGTTTTCATAATGGTTGAAAAGGGGACAAGAGACGGCAGTGATTTGGAGATCTTACATCGATTGTAACATTCTTCGATCCAGATTACGTCCCATCAGTGAGAAGCCGAGAACTTGTATGCAGCTGTAAGATTTTCCAAACCGACCAGGAGTTGCTGAAAAGCCGCAGTTTGATCAGCAATTCAGATGGCGGAAAAATGGATCTCTGTGACGGTTGCTTTGGTCTCCTACACAATGATATCGATAAGTTAGTTGTGGAAGTAAAGTCCGCAATGTGTCATCAACTTTATTTGGTCATACGGTAGGTTTTTTCCCGTTATTTTTCTAACTTATGTCGGGAAGGGGGGTGTTCGCTTTCTCGATTATCATGAGTTCCACCGAATGCCTCCGGTCATTAGTTATTCGCCGAATGAATCAGTCATGGGGACCTTGCCTGCGAATTCATAATCAAGCAGACTGGACGCTAAGCAACACCTGAGTAAATCAACCTAAGACTCTTATTTTCACTGACCTTTCCCCTTAGAAATTCGTCAACCACAACAAAAGAGGACGGATACACCCAAGTTCCACGACCTTCTGTATTCTACCACGGGCTACGCGGGTGTGGTGGAATCGATCAGGCCGTGAACGCCGACGCTGCGACTCGAGGAGAGAAGGACTGGTGCACGCTCTACCGACCAACCAACGCGACCACAGTAGATCTCACAATCCCCGTGGAGCAACAGCTCCTTGGAAGCCTACATAAAGGATGGATACGATGGTATTAGACAAAATCCATTAGTATACGTGAACAGGTGTGGACGAACACGCTTTTCGCAACAGACCCATTCGTTGAAAGTCACAGCTCAAGCGAAACCAATGGTATTTCTTCAGATTAGCATTCTGTTTCGCGGTAAAATTACTTCACATGAAGTCAAAGCTCATTCGAGAAATAAGCTATATTTTCTCGAGATAACAGTAGCAAGTGAAAAAAACAGGTATTCCCTTGAAATTGGTATTGTTTCTTTTTCGGGAAAAGGTGCTGCGTTTAAAAAGAGCTGAATATTGATCCTGAGTGAACCTACAGAGACAACAAAGCGATTTGAATGGTTAACCTAAGTGGGATGACTTCCTCCCCAGTCGCGTAGGAAGGCCAGCATAATTTTGCTAACACATACCTCTCGGCGGCCATTAGCTTCGAAGATCCACTCAGCGAAAATCAATCAGTAACGGTCGGAACCTCCCTCCCTGAATAAACCACGGTAGAGTTACGAAAACAGTACTCCTTGTTCAGGACCCAGTGTACTATTTGACTACCAGATGCCTGAACCACTCGAGGAACGATAAACGATTCGCGCGGAGCTGGATGTACCACCGCGGGCGATCCCGCGGACTAGGCTTAAGCCAGAGAGAATAAGATCAACGAGAAAACTCACACAGGCCTGTTGTCAGCTATCAGACATTACATTGCAGTAAAGATTGTGTCATCTGTCATCCTTCGCAGAAGTTGTAGATGAAACCAGTCTTGGTTCCGGACATAATTCTGGCACATTGTTCAAGTTTCGCTACCTTGCAAAGATTATGATAATACGGAAGCACGATACGCCAAAACTTCCGTGTCCACTCGAAGAGGCTGACTGCTTCAAACACGTTTTGAAGTCACGACGCCAGTTTTAGATTTTAGCAAGTTCAGTTCTTTGTTGTGCATTTGTTCGGTGACCAGAGGATTGCCAAGAGAGAAGGAATCTGAGTGGCACAGAGTGAAATGAGGGAAACTTCGGACAACATAACATAGCCCTGTTCATTTCTGAATTTCCAAGCTCGAAAATTGCAAACGGATATGGGCTGGATATATCTGACGCCATAGCTTAGAGCATTAGTGATGAAAACGGATTAGGGGTCCTGTCAGTGGGACCAGAAGTGTCCCAGAAGAGCTGCTTGTAATCGAACAGTTCGGTGCTCAAATGACTTGTAGGGAGACAGCGGGTTCGACAATCTCTAGTGGAGTTTGGTGAGATGATGGTGATGAATTTCAGTAGGGATGAGACGGCCGTAGAGCGCTTCTTAACTCCTCAGCATACAGTGACCTCACAAAGGGAACGAAATATCCATTAAAACGCAGAGCAGTTTCCCCGTGTCAAGCTGCAACCTGAGGAATTGATTCCGCAGCTTTGATAACGAGTCATTATACCACAGCGAAAAGACTTGACAAGTGCGGCAGTCTTGTTCTGATACCTCACCTCCCAAAAAGCGATTTGTGGTGCTTCTCTGTTCACCGAACCCAAAGTCATTTTGGGGTCAATGAATGGAGCATACAGTGATTGGTTGCGTTAGTGACATTGCTGTCGTGTTTGTCCCACTAAGAAGACTCACTTAATGACAGTGGCAGACATTACGGTTGTTGGTTTGTTTGTTGAGTTGGGCAGTTTGATTGTAAACGATTCATCGCCAACCGGGATGACATCATCACTATGCTGTTAGGACGAATATCAGTGTGTCGGTGATAGTGCTGCTAGCCGGGGCTGACCTTCGATCATGACAGATTGTTCGGTCGAGTGGTTCCATTGGTTGGTTTGTAATCCTAAGTCCTAACTGGTCGGTGACCACGTGATTATTGAGCCTGGCCTCCATGTTCTCGTACTCCGGTCGGTGCTGAAGTAACCTCTGTCCCTGACCCCTCTGGGTTCCAGTTTGTGATATCTGTTGATCCACTCTAAGGAGTTTCCGGTATCTTGGTTTCTCAATCCGATATTCGGCTCTCTTTGAGTATTCCAGTTGATATATTTATCCTTTTCATGAAGTGTTGACCAAATTAGGTCAATTTCGATGCGTCAGCTGATCGAATCCGTCTTGATGTTCCGTGCGTTCAGAAACACTCCCTTCCCTGTCTCGTGTCTCTATATGCCAAGATTTTTGCGTTTCCCAGACTGAATTTATGACCTTATTCTTCCTTTTTGGGTGCCAAGGATAGGGAATCATGCTCTGTTACTCGTGCCCACGATTTTCTCCCAGTTTTTCCCACGTAGAACTTGTTGCAGTTGTCATTTTGTCGAAATATAAGTAGCTCGGGTGTGTTTACTGGTGGTTGATCATATGGCAGTTGATTTGTTCGCCGCGCTTGGCAATTGGCTTGCATGCGTTTCGTCCCCAGGGGTGCACCCAAAGCAGCCATCCAACAAACCAATGGGTTAAGAGGCATACACACCACAACACAGCAAAAATCACGGCTGGTCCAATAATAATGCAGCATTATTTATGTACCAACCAGCCACTCTTCAAAAACTACGTAAACGCAGCTAGACACGGAGGAAGCACCCACACTTAACTGTGCACTGACGGTGCTCCTCGTCTGGAGACGAAACGTATGTAAGTCAATCGCCGAGCTCGGAGGAACAGATCAACTGCCATCTGATCAACCACCTGTTGCAGTTGATTTGGTATATCACATTGTTCCTCTTGGTTTTTTCTTGGTCATCCTTCGGTCATCAGATCAGTTTCCTCAAAGTAACATTAGCTTTTCTGGGCTACGATGGTTCCTTTCTGAGCTAACAATGTGGCATTGAGTTCAGGATAGGGCTACTCGCCTGGTCGCTTATTCTTGCTGTCATTGGGACGTCTTCTTCTTGAAGCTTTTTCCTGATGGGATTCTTTGGATATCCAGTTTTCTGGAATACTCTGAATAAATGGTTTCCTTCCTTCTTCTTTGGTTCTGTGGTGTGCCTCAGCCCTCTTGAACAGGGTCTGGACGCAGCTCTTCTTGTGGTTCAATGGATGATTGCTGTCATATTTAATCCGTATGTCTCCTACCGGTGTTTAATAAATCGTCCAGCTTGATAGTATACTTGATGTCTTCAAACGTGGTGTTGAGCAGTTCCTGTGATGACGAACTTGTCGTTCATGTAGTGGATCCATCGCTTTGGATTGATGATTGGTAGTACCGTGCAATGTATTCTCTGCGTTACCGCCTCGGTGATAAATTATAAAATTGAAGTACCTATTGGAGTCCCTTTCAGTTTTTGATCTATTTGTTCATCAAAGCGTCCAAGCTTACAAATACATTGTGGTTGCATCGTTTCTGTCTTGTTTCGGTTATCGCAAACAGTTCCGTTTGCAACTCCCCTGGCGAGGTTGTGGTGAATTGAAGTAAACGCTGACAAGACATCAAACAGAAGCATGATTCCGTCGTCTTCTTTAGTGTGGTTTGCTCGGAAATCGATCAGCATTGCTGATCGTGTGTCTTGGTTCAGAAATCAGGAGTTCCAACGTTCTCCAGTGTGTGAGGGGACCGATTCGAGGGGGTGAAACGGCTTGTCGAATTGGAGTTCCTTCTTTGTGTACCTTTGTCTGTCCCTAGAATTGCGCAGTGTTGATGTCAGCGGCCTTGATTCTTGGCTGATTGTCTCATGTGTTGCTTGCTATTTCCTGAGAGCCGTGTGGTTCAAATATGAGTTATGTCTGACTGATTTGTAGGTCTTCGTGTCTGGCCCTTTCGATGTAATCCGGCTCGCTCATTGTCATTGTTGCGCGCCATTGGTCCGCCCATAGTATACTGGTTATCCTATCCCATTTTAGGCTAGCCAGCTTAGAACCTGCCTTGAAATCAAAGCACACCCGAATCAACAGTCATACGGAGTAGAAACATGCAACTGATTTCCGAACAAGAACGAGACGCATTTGCAAAATTTACAGTCTATGGATGGTAAGAAATTGTGAATTGCGTAGGCACGAGAGAGACAATCGATGTGATGGATAAATTTGTTTGCCTGAACATCTGTGGAAGTTCCGGTGAACTGGCTGGAGATGAGATCATTTCTCGAATCGGAAAGGCCAAGGCAGCTGTTGCCAACGTCTGACACCTGTGGTGTCGATGTCACGTGAGCTTGTCTGTCAAGGGAAGAGTTTACACTGCGGTGATGCGATCCATACACACAGAGGACATACGAAAGATGTCAAGGTTTGATCATCGTTGTCTCCGCAGCATTGGTCAGGTCTGGTGGGAATATGGGATTATTAGTGCTGAGGCATGCCAGATGGTCTTAGGAAGAAGGAACTTTCCCGCGATAGATGAATTACTCACACTTCATAGATTTCGCTGGTCGGGGCATGTACTTCGCATGCCAGGAGACCGTCTGCCTCACAGAGCTCTTCTCTCCCAGCCCTGTGCTGAGTGGAGGCGATCACACGGTGGACAGTGTATGACCTGGAAACGAAGTACGAAAACACTAACCAGTAAACTTAGTCGGGTGAGCAACTGCCGCCTCCCCGGATGGGGACCCAGGGGCTCAAATCACCAGTGGTTGATGACACTGGCGGAAATGGCCTAATCGGGCAGTTAGTGGCTCGTCTTCAATGCGATGGCTCAATGGTTAAAGCGCGAATTTACTGAGGGCAAGGTCCGTGGTTCCAACCCGACCTCTGCCACTGGACTTCCTCTGTCTAGCTTGGGCAGTATCCCACCCCTCGTGCCTCCTTCGTGTGGCATGGCAGCTAGGCACCGAAAGGGTGCTACAGCTGGACGATTTTTTCACCTCAGCCTGGTGAGTTTAGTCTGCCGTTTTGACGATTTGTCATCAAGTGCCCACTCACGCACCACCTCGCTGCGTGCTCACTGTAGTCACCTAATTCTTGCTATGCTATGCAGACATCAGTGACCTAAACTTTGAAGACGCCAAAGTAAGATAGCACTTACAAATGACTTATCGTTTGGCTTCAACGAAATCAGTTTGTTACACCAGGACTGACGCGAGTTGGTGAACACTAATCGCGCTCTATTTATCCACAGTGACTTCACCTGTTACATCACGGCTGCGGTTAATGCAACTGCCAGAATATTAGGACGGCTGGGTCCTCAAAAACAATTCGATCTTTCGCAACATGACAGTAATATTGCATTTGCTCTGTTGCAGCCATTTGGGTCGCAGCACTCGTTCTGCCATTGGTTCGTCCGCAACATGACACATCTTCGTCCGGTCTCTTTGCCTCTTTCCCTGAGATTTCACACCAAATTACTTAGGCTGTAGTG
>NW_008751972.1:395426-412721 GCF_000715545.1 Opisthorchis viverrini | reverse complement strand
AACAAAGCGATCGAGTTGAAATTCGAGGAAGAAGGTCTAAAAAGAATCCTGAGTTAAAAGCATGTTACGCTTGTTCAAACTGCTCAGCTTTACAATATTTTACGCCCCGGGTTGCTGTGTAGTACTGAAATTGCATTTAAACTGTCAGTGAATAAATTCATAGCTATCAATGGACTGCAACACGCACGTGAACTTTGGGGGACACGCCCGCAGAGCGACGATTTTGAAGGCTGATGACAAGATAGTTAGGTATGACTCCGCTTACGGATATCGACGGACAACCGGCTATGATATAAGCTGTCAGCAGTTCTTGGTGCATGCTCTCGAATGGCGTCTTTCTGCCTCTTTGGCGGTGCCTCGTTCACTTTCCATGCATCCCAACTACACCCGGATTCTTGATAATTTTCACATACACATTGCATATTTAACGAACCAACACTACGTAGCAGGCGAAAGTGTCCCGAAAACCTCAGCAATAAGGGGAGTAAAATTTTCTATTTCTTCAGGCACCCAGTCCGGACAACTTGCTGCTTGACGATGGCCCTTGAAGTTCGGATATATCAGTGTGGACAATTTTCCTACCTTCACAACAATTTAACTCTTTTTTTACACCAACGACTGTTCGGGTTTTTTCAAAATTCAATCACCAACTGGTCGAGTTTATTAAAACAATCAACCAGATTATCTTAGGGATCCATCATATGTTTTCCCGCTTCGCATTTTCCCGCCTGATTAGGCCTGCTTTCGGTACTTCAAAACGGGCTCAGGATTTCCGGCTTGGCAGGAGGTGAATTGACCTAGTGACTTGTTGTGACAAGCTTGAAAGTGAAACGTTCAATTATAATGTAGCTGAGTTAGGGACGTGTTGTGTTATAACACTTTTACGATTATCAGAGGAATAATTGGTTTTGATAGCACATATAAGGCAATATAAGCTATGCCGGGCGCTTTGCTCATTACCTGTTTTCTCAACGCTTCTAGAGGTATGCTCAAGAGACCACGTTTGATGATTAATTGACCACATTTTAGTCAGTACTTTTAGGAAAACCTTGGGCGTAGTCTTCATGAGTTCTTCAAACCCTTTTAGCGTCAGTTTACTTTGTCCCTGTGCGCTGTTTGGTTCAGAAATTACGTTTAGTCTGACCAGATTGACCAGATAGGAGTATTCGGTCACATTACCATTAGACTAGTTGTCGTGTTCCTTTGATATCATTTACGGGTGGCAGGCTGGATTAGGCGGTGATGGCTCAGCGGTTAGAGTACGAACTTACTGACCGGAGGGTTCGTGGTTCGGACCCAACTTTTGCCTCTCGACTTTTCCTGTCTAGGCTTGAGCAAACTGGCAGTACCCCACCCCTCGTGCTTCTTTCTGCTGGCATGACAGTTAGGTACCGAAAGGGTGCTACAAATGTACGATTATTTTATTTATTATTATTTATTTTAGGCGGTGATAAAAACGCATTTTTCTACTTAAAGTCTGCTCAGGTTTTGTTCATCATCGGAAATTTTTATCTGGATAGCTATTTTCGTTTGAAAAAAAGGATCAGATGGTTTCCCATTTTTTATATGAAGATCTGGTGTCTTTCTTGACCTTGGCGACACCCGGCTAAATGGTATTCGAACAATACATCAGTCGCCAAACGCTCCTACCTGCATTGGAAAAAGTTAAATCATTCAGCTGCAGTATCCTTCCGGTGCTTAACTGCCATGCCACCCAAAGGAAGAACGGAGGATGGGATACGGTTGGTTGGTCAAACCTAGACAGGGGAAGTCGACAGGCGGAGGTCGGGTTCGAACCACGGCCGTCCGGTCAATTAATTCGCACCCCACTTTAGCTCGGGTTCGAACCACGGCCGTCCGGTCAATTAATTCGCGCCCTAACCACTTTAGCCGGACTACGTGACTGTTTTCAAACCATATTGCGGCGACGTAATCTAACGTTGTACTTTCAGAAATGTACTCTACTTTGCTTTCTAACGGAAGATCCGTGGTTCGAACCCGGACTTAGCATCTCGACTTCTCCTGTATAGGCATGAGTAACCCGGCAGTATTCCAGCCCTCGTGCTCCCTTCGGGTGGCATAGCAGCCACCTTTGCCCCTTCTTGTTTTCATAATGGTTGAAAAGGGGACAAGAGACGGCAGTGATTTGGAGATCTTACATCGATTGTAACATTCTTCGATCCAGATTACGTCCCATCAGTGAGAAGCCGAGAACTTGTATGCAGCTGTAAGATTTTCCAAACCGACCAGGAGTTGCTGAAAAGCCGCAGTTTGATCAGCAATTCAGATGGCGGAAAAATGGATCTCTGTGACGGTTGCTTTGGTCTCCTACACAATGATATCGATAAGTTAGTTGTGGAAGTAAAGTCCGCAATGTGTCATCAACTTTATTTGGTCATACGGTAGGTTTTTTCCCGTTATTTTTCTAACTTATGTCGGGAAGGGGGGTGTTCGCTTTCTCGATTATCATGAGTTCCACCGAATGCCTCCGGTCATTAGTTATTCGCCGAATGAATCAGTCATGGGGACCTTGCCTGCGAATTCATAATCAAGCAGACTGGACGCTAAGTAACACCTGAGTAAATCAACCTAAGACTCTTATTTTCACTGACCTTTCCCCTTAGAAATTCGTCAACCACAACAAAAGAGGACGGATACACCCAAGTTCCACGACCTTCTGTATTCTACCACGGGCTACGCGGGTGTGGTGGAATCGATCAGGCCGTGAACGCCGACGCTGCGACTCGAGGAGAGAAGGACTGGTGCACGCTCTACCGACCAACCAACGCGACCACAGTAGATCTCACAATCCCCGTGGAGCAACAGCTCCTTGGAAGCCTACATAAAGGATGGATACGATGGTATTAGACAAAATCCATTAGTATACGTGAACAGGTGTGGACGAACACGCTTTTCGCAACAGACCCATTCGTTGAAAGTCACAGCTCAAGCGAAACCAATGGTATTTCTTCAGATTAGCATTCTGTTTCGCGGTAAAATTACTTCACATGAAGTCAAAGCTCATTCGAGAAATAAGCTATATTTTCTCGAGATAACAGTAGCAAGTGAAAAAAACAGGTATTCCCTTGAAATTGGTATTGTTTCTTTTTCGGGAAAAGGTGCTGCGTTTAAAAAGAGCTGAATATTGATCCTGAGTGAACCTACAGAGACAACAAAGCGATTTGAATGGTTAACCTAAGTGGGATGACTTCCTCCCCAGTCGCGTAGGAAGGCCAGCATAATTTTGCTAACACATACCTCTCGGCGGCCATTAGCTTCGAAGATCCACTCAGCGAAAATCAATCAGTAACGGTCGGAACCTCCCTCCCTGAATAAACCACGGTAGAGTTGCGAAAACAGTACTCCTTGTTCAGGACCCAGTGTACTATTTGACTACCAGATGCCTGAACCACTCGAGGAACGATAAACGATTCGCGCGGAGCTGGATGTACCACCGCGGGCGATCCCGCGGACTAGGCTTAAGCCAGAGAGAATAAGATCAACGAGAAAACTCACACAGGCCTGTTGTCAGCTATCAGACATTACATTGCAGTAAAGATTGTGTCATCTGTCATCCTTCGCAGAAGTTGTAGATGAAACCAGTCTTGGTTCCGGACATAATTCTGGCACATTGTTCAAGTTTCGCTACCTTGCAAAGATTATGATAATACGGAAGCACGATACGCCAAAACTTCCGTGTCCACTCGAAGAGGCTGACTGCTTCAAACACGTTTTGAAGTCACGACGCCAGTTTTAGATTTTAGCAAGTTCAGTTCTTTGTTGTGCATTTGTTCGGTGACCAGAGGATTGCCAAGAGAGAAGGAATCTGAGTGGCACAGAGTGAAATGAGGGAAACTTCGGACAACATAACATAGCCCTGTTCATTTCTGAATTTCCAAGCTCGAAAACTGCAAACGGATATGGGCTGGATATATCTGACGCCATAGCTTAGAGCATTAGTGATGAAAACGGATTAGGGGTCCTGTCAGTGGGACCAGAAGTGTCCCAGAAGAGCTGCTTGTAATCGAACAGTTCGGTGCTCAAATGACTTGTAGGGAGACAGCGGGTTCGACAATCTCTAGTGGAGTTTGGTGAGATGATGGTGATGAATTTCAGTAGGGATGAGACGGCCGTAGAGCGCTTCTTAACTCCTCAGCATACAGTGACCTCACAAAGGGAACGAAATATCCATTAAAACGCAGAGCAGTTTCCCCGTGTCAAGCTGCAACCTGAGGAATTGATTCCGCAGCTTTGATAACGAGTCATTATACCACAGCGAAAAGACTTGACAAGTGCGGCAGTCTTGTTCTGATACCTCACCTCCCAAAAAGCGATTTGTGGTGCTTCTCTGTTCACCGAACCCAAAGTCATTTTGGGGTCAATGAATGGAGCATACAGTGATTGGTTGCGTTAGTGACATTGCTGTCGTGTTTGTCCCACTAAGAAGACTCACTTAATGACAGTGGCAGACATTACGGTTGTTGGTTTGTTTGTTGAGTTGGGCAGTTTGATTGTAAACGATTCATCGCCAACCGGGATGACATCATCACTATGCTGTTAGGACGAATATCAGTGTGTCGGTGATAGTGCTGCTAGCCGGGGCTGACCTTCGATCATGACAGATTGTTCGGTCGAGTGGTTCCATTGGTTGGTTTGTAATCCTAAGTCCTAACTGGTCGGTGACCACGTGATTATTGAGCCTGGCCTCCATGTTCTCGTACTCCGGTCGGTGCTGAAGTAACCTCTGTCCCTGACCCCTCTGGGTTCCAGTTTGTGATATCTGTTGATCCACTCTAAGGAGTTTCCGGTATCTTGGTTTCTCAATCCGATATTCGGCTCTCTTTGAGTATTCCAGTTGATATATTTATCCTTTTCATGAAGTGTTGACCAAATTAGGTCAATTTCGATGCGTCAGCTGATCGAATCCGTCTTGATGTTCCGTGCGTTCAGAAACACTCCCTTCCCTGTCTCGTGTCTCTATATGCCAAGATTTTTGCGTTTCCCAGACTGAATTTATGACCTTATTCTTCCTTTTTGGGTGCCAAGGATAGGGAATCATGCTCTGTTACTCGTGCCCACGATTTTCTCCCAGTTTTTCCCACGTAGAACTTGTTGCAGTTGTCATTTTGTCGAAATATAAGTAGCTCGGGTGTGTTTACTGGTGGTTGATCATATGGCAGTTGATTTGTTCGCCGCGCTTGGCAATTGGCTTGCATGCGTTTCGTCCCCAGGGGTGCACCCAAAGCAGCCATCCAACAAACCAATGGGTTAAGAGGCATACACACCACAACACAGCAAAAATCACGGCTGGTCCAATAATAATGCAGCATTATTTATGTACCAACCAGCTACTCTTCAAAAACTACGTAAACGCAGCTAGACACGGAGGAAGCACCCACACTTAACTGTGCACTGACGGTGCTCCTCGTCTGGAGACGAAACGTGTGTAAGTCAATCGCCGAGCTCGGAGGAACAGATCAACTGCCATCTGATCAACCACCTGTTGCAGTTGATTTGGTATATCACATTGTTCCTCTTGGTTTTTTCTTGGTCATCCTTCGGTCATCAGATCAGTTTCCTCAAAGTAACATTAGCTTTTCTGGGCTACGATGGTTCCTTTCTGAGCTAACAATGTGGCATTGAGTTCAGGATAGGGCTACTCGCCTGGTCGCTTATTCTTGCTGTCATTGGGACGTCTTCTTCTTGAAGCTTTTTCCTGATGGGATTCTTTGGATATCCAGTTTTCTGGAATACTCTGAATAAATGGTTTCCTTCCTTCTTCTTTGGTTCTGTGGTGTGCCTCAGCCCTCTTGAACAGGGTCTGGACGCAGCTCTTCTTGTGGTTCAATGGATGATTGCTGTCATATTTAATCCGTATGTCTCCTACCGGTGTTTAATAAATCGTCCAGCTTGATAGTATACTTGATGTCTTCAAACGTGGTGTTGAGCAGTTCCTGTGATGACGAACTTGTCGTTCATGTAGTGGATCCATCGCTTTGGATTGATGATTGGTAGTACCGTGCAATGTATTCTCTGCGTTACCGCCTCGGTGATAAATTATAAAATTGAAGTACCTATTGGAGTCCCTTTCAGTTTTTGATCTATTTGTTCATCAAAGCGTCCAAGCTTACAAATACATTGTGGTTGCATCGTTTCTGTCTTGTTTCGGTTATCGCAAACAGTTCCGTTTGCAACTCCCCTGGCGAGGTTGTGGTGAATTGAAGTAAACGCTGACAAGACATCAAACAGAAGCATGATTCCGTCGTCTTCTTTAGTGTGGTTTGCTCGGAAATCGATCAGCATTGCTGATCGTGTGTCTTGGTTCAGAAATCAGGAGTTCCAACGTTCTCCAGTGTGTGAGGGGACCGATTCGAGGGGGTGAAACGGCTTGTCGAATTGGAGTTCCTTCTTTGTGTACCTTTGTCTGTCCCTAGAATTGCGCAGTGTTGATGTCAGCGGCCTTGATTCTTGGCTGATTGTCTCATGTGTTGCTTGCTATTTCCTGAGAGCCGTGTGGTTCAAATATGAGTTATGTCTGACTGATTTGTAGGTCTTCGTGTCTGGCCCTTTCGATGTAATCCGGCTCGCTCATTGTCATTGTTGCGCGCCATTGGTCCGCCCATAGTATACTGGTTATCCTATCCCATTTTAGGCTAGCCAGCTTAGAACCTGCCTTGAAATCAAAGCACACCCGAATCAACAGTCATACGGAGTAGAAACATGCAACTGATTTCCGAACAAGAACGAGACGCATTTGCAAAATTTACAGTCTATGGATGGTAAGAAATTGTGAATTGCGTAGGCACGAGAGAGACAATCGATGTGATGGATAAATTTGTTTGCCTGAACATCTGTGGAAGTTCCGGTGAACTGGCTGGAGATGAGATCATTTCTCGAATCGGAAAGGCCAAGGCAGCTGTTACCAACGTCTGACACCTGTGGTGTCGATGTCACGTGAGCTTGTCTGTCAAGGGAAGAGTTTACACTGCGGTGATGCGATCCATACACACAGAGGACATACGAAAGATGTCAAGGTTTGATCATCGTTGTCTCCGCAGCATTGGTCAGGTCTGGTGGGAATATGGGATTATTAGTGCTGAGGCATGCCAGATGGTCTTAGGAAGAAGGAACTTTCCCGCGATAGATGAATTACTCACACTTCATAGATTTCGCTGGTCGGGGCATGTACTTCGCATGCCAGGAGACCGTCTGCCTCACAGAGCTCTTCTCTCCCAGCCCTGTGCTGAGTGGAGGCGATCACACGGTGGACAGTGTATGACCTGGAAACGAAGTACGAAAACACTAACCAGTAAACTTAGTCGGGTGAGCAACTGCCGCCTCCCCGGATGGGGACCCAGGGGCTCAAATCACCAGTGGTTGATGACACTGGCGGAAATGGCCTAATCGGGCAGTTAGTGGCTCGTCTTCAATGCGATGGCTCAATGGTTAAAGCGCGAATTTACTGAGGGGAAGGTCCGTGGTTCCAACCCGACCTCTGCCACTGGACTTCCCCTGTCTAGGCTTGGGCAACCTGGCAGTGCCCAAGCCCTCGCGCTTCCTTCGGGTGGCATGACAGCACAGCACAGAAAGGGTGTTACAGCTGAACGTTTTTTCAGTTCGAAGGTACCCATTTTCTGCCTTCGCCTCCAACGCTTGGTTGTAAATTGCACTTTTCGTTTTCCGGTGAGCAGCAGGAACCAATGTGCCTATGGCACTGATAAATTGGATTGAATTGAAGCGACAGACGCCAGATACCTGATTCATTCACCCAAACAATACAATCAGAGGAACTGGTCAAGTGCCAGCTGACAAGTTTGCCGATTTGGGCAGTAGGTTCGCAAATGTTTCGTTGCGTCAGTGCGCGATCGGGTCGCGGCCCAAATTTACGTGCATGTCACTGATGTGCCACATCGACGTGGCCATTAGTTGACAAATAGTATAGTAAGGGGACTGCGCCTACCTGATGAGCCCCAAGAGGGGCGAAACCGGTCGTGAGCTATCGAAGAGTTTCTAGCAACCTTGTGAGTAGTTTCCTTTATGAAAACATACAGCGATATCTCGAATATCGTGCCAACTGAAACATGAGGCGGCCTGTGTGCAGCACATTCAGTTGTAGAATATCATAAACGAGAGATTCTGTTGAGTCTCTCGTGAAAACCAAATTGATTTTCAAATGAGTGTATTTCTCGAAAACAGTGCAATTTGGGTTCAAGTAGATCGTAAGGTTGGCGGAAACTCGGGGACTGCGCCTACCTGATGAGCCCCAAGAAGGGCGAAACCAGTCGTAGGCTGTCGAAGAGTTTTCAGCAACCTCATGAGTAGTTTCCTTCATGAAAAAATAGTAAGGATAGTTCCATATTGCGAGTTAAGCTAAGTTTCATTGTTGTCGGGCACTACAGGTAGTTTGTATATCACAAATTTCAAAGAATTTTTGACTGGAGACCCCGGCATTCACTGATACAGCCCTATAAAAGTTGGAAAAGGAGGGTGGTTGACTGCTTTGTAAACGCCTTACTGCAGCCTAGTTGTCACGATTCAGCCCTTGGACAACCAGTCTCGTTTGTTTTGATGATACGACCGAAGTGACTGTTCGTTGGGCTGCTTTCCCGTTCTGCTATGTTGAGTCATCGATAGTGAGAACCTGAAATCAAGTTGCGTTTAAGCCGAACGCCCTGGAAGTACACAGCTGACTGCAAGCCGTCTAGATCCTGAGACGGTGGTTGGGAAACACCGACGGACCTCCGGCTTCTTTCAATCAGCGAGTCTGCTGACAAAAACTTATGACTACAGCTGGGCTGTCGGTTTTATTATTTACCTTTTTGGGTGAACAAACTGGATAAAACTGGAGCGAAGATTTCGAGGATTTGTCGATACACCACACTTAGGAGCTTAGCAAAAATTAGCTTCCCAAGAATACGCCACACTTGAAGTGATGGATGGACTTTTCAAAGCAGACTGTAAGTCCACTGCACGCAGCCATTTTATCATTTTTGGCTTGGAGCTTATAGTGAAATGAAGCAACCGGTTGGCATTTTCGTAACATTCAGTCAATACTCTACCAGTTTTACCGGGACCAATCGACTTTACTGTCTTCAGGAATCGTCGTACCATTGAAAATATGGTTTTCGCTAACAGGCTTCCGGTGCTTTAAAGCACTTTTAGTAATCATATTTGTGAACAATCGAGGAATAATTGCAACAAGTCGAGTCTTGTTCGCTTATCCACTGTTCTATTTCGAAAAGTTTTAAAAAGCCGGAATATTCATACATCCTGTGGCCGAGTTAAGGATGCCTTCAATGGTAACACCTCTTCTTTAAGACTGGTGTTGAAAGCCCACAAACACAGAGGAGTAACGACACTACCGTGTGAAGGGCGTGTGATGGTTTTCTCACCGTCGAAGAAAACCTTGTTCAATGTTTAGGTGGCTCGACCCGTGTTTTTTTCCATTTACTGGTTCGCAGAGTTTGAAAATAATACATGAATGCTCTGCTTGACCGACCTTTACAGATATCTTCAGATACCTTACTCCGTTCTACGCCCAGTCTGGTGAACTTGACCAGAAAGAAGTAGTTGGCCGACTGCCTCGGAGTTCTGGTGTTTTCGATGGTCCGGTCTGCCCAATTATTGACGTAATGCCATAGGTCTGTCGGCCGTTCGAGGCTTTAATCCTATTGGAGCGAATTCAAACAAGTCCACAGCGGTTTGAACCAGAACGAACGACGTCCCCGACACGACAGTGTTCGATGTGTCACTCATTACCCAAGGAACACCCATTTGCAAACAAATTTGGTTTTGCAAGAGACCTACGAGGAACCCAGCTGAATCTCTCGTTTATGAAGTTTTTTTTACTAAGTTAGTGAAACTTGGGTTCAAGTAGAACTTAAGGTTGACGGAAACTCGGGGACTGCGCCTATTTGATGAGCCCCAAAAAGGGCGAAAGCGGTCGTGGGCTGTTGAGGAGTTTTCAGCAACCTTATGAGTAGTGTATTCGTCCCAAGACTCTTTGTTCGTGCTGCCGATTGATGTTCCATGCACACCCGTCCAGCGCTTTCGTAACTCATCAGGTGTGTCCTACAAAGCTGTCTGAACCGCCTTAGTCGGATCATCCTACTATTCAGAATCTAGCGCAGGCCACTTTTACCGGGGAACAGCCTAAACCAGCTTACTTAGCGAATAAGGGTCATCTTCATTTATCGGAATTAGTTCCGACAAGCTCCCATTTATGGGGAATACCATCTTAAAGCGTTACCTTATTTCCAGGAGTATGTCACGAAAAGGCCAGTGCGCGCGATCTCAGATGCAGTGGATCGATTTCCTGGGGACAAAGGGTCCAACAGGGATTATGGATGAAATTTCTTGGATAAAACTAAATAAACGCACAAAAAAATGCGACAAATAACTTATTTTAGCTACTGACCGAAGTTTTTCGAAATTTTGCTCTTAAAGTGCGACTTCTATCGGTGAACAAGTTGCGATCAAGAATGTCGGAGCTCTCGACGGGGCTCTACAGACAGTGTGCGAACCTTAAGTCGTTCGTAGACATCCATGAGTACATCTCGAGAATGCTCATCTGAGCATGTCGACGTGGACCACCTCTCAAAATGAGACCAGCTATCACTCACAAGCTGCAGTAGCCGATAGAATAAGAATTTTTTACCACTTTGTTGCTGGGTTTTCTCGCTATGAGAATTTTTCGGAGAAACTAAAAGTTTGCACATTCTGCCATGGTGTAACGAATTTTCAACCTGGGTTGAATCACTGGGTGGTGCCGAGTGCCTACAACGGATAACTGAGTTCAACTCGTGGTAGCATCCAGGTATCTGTTTCAAGTCAAACAAAAGTAAAGCTGACTGAAGCGAACGAAGTTCACCAAAACACAAATCACGATGGTAACTCCGATCAGAATGACAAATCAGACAAAAAATACCAGTTCGTTAGGGGGGTTTTTGCTGCCAAGTTCTTACAGTGTCAGAAGCAGAAACTAAAGAGTACATGCTTGCTATATTTTTTACTATCACTCAGTATGTCGCTAATAAAAGTGAACTTTTGGGGTATTGAAGGTCAAACGATTTTTAAATAGCCTGTCGGACAAAGTACAACAAAGCAGGGCAATGGTGAGTTCGTTGAACACATATCATTCTCATTTGAAGACCGACCCCAGAAATCGGGACGTTTATAAATGGTGCTTAGGCTGCAAGCCGAATTTGATCGATTAGGAAACACATGGGTAATGAGTCGATTGGCCCACTGATATATGTGCTTTTTCAAGGGAGTCGACCGGCCGTTTGCTGCCGAACGGTTAAGTATTCAAACTACGAAATTGGATCTAGCAGGAGTTTCATAAGGTCGCTGAAAATTCTTCGACATCCCACGACCGGTTTCGCTCTTCTTGGGGCTCGTCAGTTTCCGCGAACTGAAAGAGTCGTTCAGTGTCACGTGCAATATCGTGTGTATTGTCGTCATCACTGAGAAAATGGGTCAAAAATGACAGTCGATGAATTTCCAACAACCTTATGAGTAGTGCATTACAAATGCATACATGTATCACGATATCTCGAATATCGTAGCGACTGAAACATGATGCAGCCTGGTGCAGCACATTCAGTTGCTTGGAAACATCACTAACGAGAGATGCAGCTTGGTTCCAGGTGAGTCTCTCGAAAACACCAAATTAGTTTGCAAATGAGTGTATATTCGCTAATTTCGCACAATTTGGTTTCAAGTAGAACATAAGTTTGATGGAAACTCGGGACTGCGTCCACCTGATGAACCCCAAAAAGAGCGAAACCGGTCATGGGCTGTCGATGGATTTTCAGCAACCTTATGAGTAGTACATTACAGTGGTAATTTGTTTACTACAAATACTTTCATTTGCAAATCAATTTGGTTTTCGTGGAAGACTCAAGCGAATCTCATGTTTATGATGTTCTTCAACTGAATGTGCTGTACCTCATGTTTCAGTTGCTACGATATTCGAGATTCCACGGTATGTTTTCATAGAGGAAACTACTCACAAGATTGCTGGAAGTTCTTCTACAGTCCGATTTGGGTTCATTTATAACATAAAGTTGACGCACACTCAGGGACTGTGGTTCTGGTCAGCTTTTAAGGATGAGCTGAAGGGCGCGTCGTTTTTTACACCTTCAGGGAATGTCGACGTTTGAAAATGGTGATGATGAGTTGATTGACAGAAAGAGAGAACGAGACGACCAAATCAAGTCATGTGATGCCTCGTGACTAGAGATATCGATTCGACCATTTAAAATCCACCATGTGTTATCCACCCCGTGAATCATCCATTTCGTTTTGGCTCATTGGGGAATAATTCCTCTGATGGGCTTCCCGATCTGTCAATGGTACTTTCGTTGTTCCATCGCATATTCAATCGTTCAAGGTCACAAAGCTTCGACACTCATGTGCGATGTAACAGATTAGGTCCAGGCGAACGAAAGCACTGCTTTTCTGACGAAGAAAAAGTTTCCTATGAACAATGCCCACCTCCGTTGGATGACGAATTTGATGTGGCTCTGCTACGACAAAGAAGCGGATCTGTACTATCCCATTCTTCCGCGGGACATTCAGACTGGTCTCAATCAGGTTCGAAACCGAAAAGAACCAATGGCCGACGACTAACCAAGAAACGGTACCATTCACTGCAGGGAAGGTTTGGCATTGATCTTAGCGAGGATGAGTACAAGTATGAAACTAGCCAGATATTGGGTGAACTCCGTGCCTATCTCTTTCGACACCAAAGGCTGGATAGTTGGGCCGAGAGCTGGAAAGCCAAACATCTTCTGGTGCATTCAGATGACTTCTTCAAACTCCTGCTATCCAAAGACGAAGTCAGTATGTATCTTGGTTTTCCTGAACAGAAACAAAAATCGCTCATGCGAAGAAGATCCGCCCAAGGTCGAGCGCTAAGCACCGGGACAAATCTACCTATTCAGTACCAAATCCGGCGCGACCAGCTCATTCGTCGAGTCCTCGAATCGGTTGGGAAACAGGAAAAACAAAACGCCGCGAATGACAAGGAAGTTACTGTTCAAACGAAATACGAATATGAGAGTTCTTTTCAACCGGATGACAGCAGTGAGTATGACTGGGTGAGGAGCTACCAAGAAACAGAACGTGAACCATCGTCCAACTTGGAAGATGATCGGTTCAATTCGAGACAACTGGCCAGCGCTCAACCTGGTGTTGGCCGTCTGGTGCAACATGAAATGAAGTCCGAATTAATTATTGGTAGTTCCACAGCGATTGAAACCGTGGCCTCTGAGGTTGTCAAGACCAAACCTATACACACAGGTGACACGGAACAAAAACCATTGGAAAGACAAGAACAAACAACTCAAGAGACCTGGAAGGACAAAAAAGTACAACCTAAAGATGAATTGCCACAAACCCCACCGTTAGCAAGGTCAAAGGGCAAGTTGGTTCCTACTGCAGGATTGAAAAAGTATGTGTTATCACCAGGAGATGGTGGATTCAACCATCCAGACAGTCCAATCAGTAAGTATGAAGTTGAAAGGAACCAAATATTTGGAAGCGTCCCAGTGCTTATACCAAGCGGAGAATCCCGTTCACGGAAAGAATCAAGGCGATCAATTACCCCACTAGATAGTTTATCCGCATATACTGGTTCTCACGTGAGTGAATCCAACCTATGGGGGCATTCACATAATCCTTCACGTAGTTCACTGAAAAACGAGGGGCCTACAGATAAGGTGGTAAAATCGCAGTTAAGCAGTATGAGTCGACCAAAGAGTGAAACTCTTCCAGAACGAATGAACAAAGATCGGCACGTCGCTAAGGAATTTCCTAAACCGCCATTCAAAAATATGGACTCAGGAGTGGGCACTTCACCAAAGAGTCGGACTAATGTTCCGCCAGAAAACAGATCACTGAATCGCCCTAAAAGTGTCCAGTCAGCCCTGACAGGATATCAAAGTCCACAAAGGCAAAACACGGTTGAAACCGACGATGTCCACGGGGTGAAAGCGATGAAAAGACATACTTCTAAGCCGGATTCAGTGAGTTCCGTTTCGAAAAACGAAAGATCATTACCCCTTCCGAGACCACGTCATCTGAACATCCCTGAGTTTGGAACGAAGGGAAACTCTGAAGTGCAAGGATCATACGTGAATAAAACATTGCAAACCAACGAGGAGTCCAAGAAAACGCCTCGAAGATATGGGCTTCCTCCACGTGCTGGAGTGCGGATTTTCACTCGGTCTCATCTAACCCACGAAGTGCAAAAGCCATCCACAACCCGGGCGGTTAGTGCCGGCACAACGGGATTTGGGAGCAGACGTTCTCCACGTTCGCTTCCTCCACGGACGACTTACATGAAACAGAGTGGCTTGTGCAGGATATTCTCACAGAATCACTGCTCCGCAATGGGGCAATTCAATAGTAACAATAATAATAATAATTGTAATAACGACACTGTTGCACAGACACGTTCACGGATGAGGTGGCCCTCGTCTATGACACAACAACTCATGCAAAAAAGTAAGAAAAATCATAGACACTGGTTGGAGCGACTCACGAAACATGTTCAACAAAACGCCAAGTGGTTCCAGGCTAACAATGGAGAACTAGACTATCAAACGATTTCAAATATCCAACCATTACTACGAGTGGAGGATCTCAAGTCGTACTCGCTGACACCAAGCACAATGTCGACACATTGTCCGGGAAGAACGAAGCGACAAGACGATTCGTCAGACACTTTCAAGATGTCCGTCTCAACCGAGTTCCTTCATTCCACTTCGGATGAAAACCTGGCTCACAAACACCGACCCCGACCGGGAATAGCCCCAGGTCGGACAAACAACAAAAAACCACTGACGAAAGAAAATGTAGTCGTTGCCGCTACCGCGGTCGATGAACCTGTGCCGCACAGCACTCCAGTACTGAAGGAATCCGAAGACCAACTGGAAAGTGTCGCATTAATCGAACAGCAGAGTTCTTCCCTAGATGGAGAAAGCATGAGAGATATTGTTGACGAAACCATCCTTCCGGTATTCCAGGATGAGTTATCGAATGACCAGATTGAAAGCCAAGGTGTAATTCAGACACCAGAACCGAAACCTGAATGCATACAACAGGTGACCCAAATACCCGTTAAACTGATGGACCATAAAGCCAGTGATGAGAAAATTCGACGATATGCAAGGCGCCACCGTTCTAGAAGACGCACTTCAACATCCAGAGAACACCGTACTAAAATCCAGAAACCACCTTGGAACTCGAGTACAAGGAACGAAGCCCTACAGTTCTACACAGTGCGCCCAATTGAATCATTTCTCTGGCCCGGGGGTCACAATCCCAACGTTTCCAGGAGGCTTCGCTCACATGCAAGAAGCGTTTTTGCAACCGATAGGGCAAACAACATACGTTCGTTAAAACGCATACAGTATGAAAATTTACCTGGTAGATACCAGAAAAAGAAAAACCGAACCACGAGACTGTCACAGATAAGAGACGGAAAAGAGGCTGAACGGGAAACAAGCAGATCTGCAGTTCGAAGAAAGCAACCAAATGACAGCCAAGGACAGTGGGATAACAGGCAGGTTAATTTCAGTGAATTTTCAAAGCGAAAGGGCAGAAGGGGCCGGTCTTCGTCCAACATCAGATCGGAATTGAGGCAGAACCAATCCAAAAGCCCAGCACGTGATTGTGGTTACGTGAGTCCCTTTGAGAACAAGCAAAACTCGCGCGTACCCAACCTAAAGAGTACGGTTTCCAAAAGCTTTCTGAATGGCCCAAGAGCATTTAGATGTCGTAAAAAGGTTGGTGAAGGCAGCCGAAAACCAAATCTTGACAAAGAACAAGCAAAAAGAGTTAAAAGCACTGACAATCGACCGAGGAGGTGTAGCAGATACAAATCAACAACTTCCAAACATCCAGGTATACCTGACACAAATGTCAGCCACTTCGAAACTGTTAAGCNTACAAATCAACAACTTCCAAACATCCAGGTATACCTGACACAAATCGCAGCCACTTCGAAACAGTTCAGCAGGATGGGAAACTTGTGGACTTCGTAGCCTACATCTCTGTGATTCCGTCAGAAATCGATGAACTAGTTTTACCTTTTCGTGCGTGTAATAAGATGCACCACATCTGGTCTGAATCGAAACAACTACTGACCACACTGGAACGTGAATTCGCACGTCCAAAGGCGAACAATGAGCGAACTTTTGAAACGGACTCAGAGCTAAACATGAATCACGACACAAAGTATCCCAGGGGAACGAGTGCGAAAAACAAAAACGAACGCCACGTGATCAAAAAACGTTTGTTTGAAAGAATACGAAACAGTTTTCGAAAGAAACCCTTGCGGACAAATAGTATCTGCACTGTTGAGGAGAACAATCACCACAGGAAAGTCAATATTATTCCAGAAGAGTTGGATCCTAGACCTAACCCACGTCTTCTGGCCTTCTGGCAACACGTTTTACTTCACTCTAACGACTCTCGCTTGTTACGATTAATCAGAGAATTGCGCAGGGTCAAGGACCGGCGAGTCTTCGCGATTGAAATGCGCACAAACAGTCGTATACAACTGAAAGAGACAAAAATCTACTCTGTCCGCGGCGTTCCCTGCATGGAACTTCGAATTCGTTCAGACCGGACGGAAAATTTGCAGCGTGCTCTGACCCAACTGGAGTCAGATTTCCCGAAGTTGTTCAAGCAGATTATTTTCTCCGAAAGGTTTTGTGTCCCACAGGGTGGGCACCGTTATCCGAACTCAAAGGAGTTTCTGCTTGGTGGTTACACCCCGTTGCGACACGAATCGCGATTAAGTACCATTTGCCATAAAGTACCAGCCGTCGATGGAGCCACACGCAAGTCACGTCGGACCGGTGTTACTCGGCGAAGCAAAGCCTGATTACGAGAACAATCATAGTCTAAGTTCAATCGATATTCGCTGGTTTTCGTTTCCCGATCATTGATTTTATACATTTCCGTTTCACACATCTGTGTCCGCTTTGAACCGCAAAAAAAGCATATGAACTTCCTGTGAAGAAATTCCATTGTTTTGTCAGCATACTGTCGTTGTACCTAGTTAGTAAAGCCAAATCGCACAGATGTGCCGTCTGCAGCTTTTCGCTTCATGGACAGGGATACAGTAGAGTAAAAAGAAAAAGCCCGATCGATATCGAATTTTTAGATTATCATCATCATCATCATCATCATCATCATCATCATCATCGACAGCATGACATCAGTGTTCAACACTGATCCTTCACTGCCGTACAACCATGATTTATTTGAAAGCCTTATTGT
>NW_008751972.1:387508-393684 GCF_000715545.1 Opisthorchis viverrini | reverse complement strand
TCATCATCATCGACAGCATGACATCAGTGTTCAACACTGATCCTTCACTGCCGTACAACCATGATTTATTTGAAAGCCTTATTGTAAAGAAAAGAGTAAAGGTGGACGGGGAAGGGACTTAGTGCTAGCTTACTACAATCATTTCGAGGTGCCTATACCTCCACACATTCACTCAGGCGATCTGGATACAAAACTGACAACAAGAACGCCACTGACATCGGTTGGCAGCCATATCTTGTAGTGTCTCCAACCAAGCGCAGTGAGGGTCACGCGGTCCCTATCCTGGAAGGCGAGTAGCACCGACAGCACCCTAGAGTTTCGTGATTTCCTTCATACTCCTCTGCCAAGCCAAGGGTTGGCCATCTCTCTGTTTACGTCACTCCGAATTGGGCATGGAAATCAGTACTCTCTTCGGCAAACGATGGTTCGGCATACGTAACACGTGTCCCAACAAACGCAGCTTCTGGTGCTGGACACATGCTTCAATGGAAGTATACACAACACAACCGAAAACATGCTCTCTAACTGCCTCGTTACGAATTCGCCGACACTAACTCACACGAGCTATGGTTCTGAGACAATAGGTTGGCCTAACTCACACGAGCTATGGTTCTGAGACAATTGTTTAGGTTGGCCTATGAGTGTGTTCCATTGAAGGTCAATCAATAAATAAGTGGATATAACAAACCCACGAGAGAAACCCACTGGAGGTAGAGGTATAAAGCCAGATCACTCAGTGTGGTGCGTCTTTCTGAATACTTTGCATTTCACAATACACTGAACAAGTCTTGTTCCCAGATGAAAACGATCGCGAACTGTTAAATTCAGTGGGGCTAACGAGACCGAATCGACAAAGTAACCTTTGAAAAGGGTCAGTACATAGAGAAAATCAACTTTCAGCATATTCTGTATTAACCGCAACAGCGGATTGATGTCATGGAGGCTACGAGGAACTGGTCAACGGTCATGTCAAGGACACCGTTAAACGTCCGATGTTATTGTTGGTGTGTGCTAAATTATGCATATTCTTAAATCCCCCAATACTTAAAGCGATGTGAACAAAGACACCAACCGTAGCGACTGCGACTGGTGTGAGGGGAGCCAGACATTCCTTTTTCGAACTACTGATCCATTTTCCCACTATAGCCGGTAAGGTGCGAGATGACTCAAGTGGTTAGAGCGCGAATTCACTGACCGGAAGGTCCGTGGTTCGGACCCGACCTCTGCCTCTCGACTTCCCCTGTTTAGGCTTGGGCAACCTTAAAGTATCCCAGCCCTCGTGCCTTCTTCGTGTGGTATGGTAACTAGGCACCGAAAGGGTGCTACAGCTGGACAAGTATTATTATAGCCAGTAACAAAACGGCCAATCTTAAGTGGAATTGATCGGATCAGTGAGTTGTGCACAGGTGGACAGTCTGCATCCAGAAATTTAAAGCAACTATAATTCATCAACGGAAAAAGCACTCCACTGTTGAAAGGGTGGCAGAATGCAGAAACGTCGTTCGAATGCGGTACTCCGCAAATAGGGATCACACAACCCGAAGGAGGTACGACGCAAAAGCACCGTCAGGATGTGATACCTAGAGAAAAGCAGTCGAAAAACGAGGGTTGGGTTCGAACCATGGGTCTTCTGGCGAGCACCATCGTACTTTGACCGCTGACTCCATATATGCCTGTAGTAAGACATTGGACACTTGAGATCAGTTCAAACACTGTCCCTCGAAGGCGCCACACAAAGATCTCCTAATGAAGGGCCTTCCCCTGAAGGAATATTTCCCATCCTGGAGGCACTACCTCTATCCTATTCCGAACAAGATTCTGTAACCTCTACCCAAACGCATTCAGTCACTGACCTACAGGGTATCGTCCTTTATACAAAACGGTCGCAAATAGACTGGACCATACCGTGGTGTGACGGTTTGTAAACCTCGGCGACACACTGAACTATACAGAAGGGTGTCCGCCCGACACTCGCAGGGCCTGTCATACCGGGTTGGTCAATGCCTAGAGGTCTGACGTACACAGTCTGCTGATCTCCAGGCTGGAGGTTAGAACAAGCGTAGCGACGTGTTCCATAAAAATGGGAATACACTTGCGAACGCGAATGTCTTCGAAACCCCGGTGTTCAAGCTGCCGCTGGTCAGAGCCTTGTCGATCTGGAGTGCGCGGATGACATTAACCTCATCTTTGAAAACCAAAGCGAAGCACAAGTCCTGTTAAATAGGCTGACCATCTTCTGACATGCACTTTGCATCTTCAAAGTGCAAAGTCCTGCTTCAGAACGTTCCATCTGCGAGCATATCCCTTACAGTTCAAGGAGAAACACTGGAGATTGTGGAAAACTTTACATACCTCGGTAGTTGTATAAGCTCTGACGGAAGTGTGCCTGATGAAGTCGGTGCAAGAATCTCAAAGGCTCGAATCACGTTCGCTAATCTGTGTCACTGTGGCATCAAAAAGACACATCACGAGATCTTAAGGGTCGCGTGCACCAGGCTACAGTAAGGGCTGCGTTGTTGTATGGGTGCGGGACATGGACTCTGCGGACAGATGATGTGAGGCGTCTTCAGGTTTTCGACCACCGATGCCTCAAAAGCCTTGCTGGTTTTGGATAGCTTCATGTTAGTAACGAGGCGATCGAAAATGGGTATTTGGTTGTGCTGCATGTACTTCAATCCGGGAAAACACCCAGCATCGCCGACAACGATGGCTTGTTCATGTGCTACGCATGCCGAAACACCGTCTACAGAGACAAATGTTGTTCTCCACACTTCCTTCAGGTTGGCCCAAGCCGCAAGGTGGACAACGTATGGCTTTGCAGAAGGGCTTGAAAAAGATCACGAAGAGTTTGGGTGTTGTACGACTTCCAGGATGGGGTCCCCATGACCCTTCCTGCGACTGGCTAGAAACATTCCAAGAAATTGCAGCTGGTCGATGTCAGTGGCGTTCGTGCCTTTCCAGATTTTCTGACTCAGTGCTTGGGAGTGTAGCCACTTCAGAATGCTTGACATAGGCCAACGCTAGCACCCTCCCTCACCCACTCTTCTTCTCTTCTCTCAACTCTGGGGGCGAGATGGTTCACATAGTTAGAGCGCGAATTTACTGACCGGAAGGTCCGTGGTTCAAACCCGACCTCCACCTCTCGACTCCCCCTGTCTAGGCTTGGGTAACTTGAAAGTATCCCAGCCCTCGTGCTTCCTTCGGGTAGCACAGCAACTAGGCACCAGAAGGGTGTTACAGGTGAACGACCTTCTCTACACTCTAAAGCTTTGAATGTAATTAGGCGAACCTCATGGTGGTACGGCAGTGAAACATCCCTGTCGACATTGATGTGTGTTGTCTCTGATGATGATGTTGTTGATGGCGTCAGATGCAAGAGTTAAATAAGGAGCTATTATGGTCGAAAAACCACTTAGACGACAGCCTGGGTGTGGGTGAGACGAGCGGACTGGATTCAGATTTTACGGTTATATCTGGCCTACTTTTGATTATGAGTGAAGTGTATTTCAATATACAGGACTGATAGCTAATTGGAATCCGTCAAAGGATGGCAAAATCATCACCGTTGTAGGCAAAACGGAACGAATTTATACAAGGCAATCCGTCGGTGCACAAGGACTGAGTAGCAAACAGGTCGAAGGCAAATCGAAGAGAACAAAGTTGGTGGCTATCACCCTCTGTGCAGGCCAATCATGATACCACTTGAAAATACAAGAGAACCCAGGTGCGAGTCTGAAAAAAAAACAAAGCGAAAACTATCAAAGGCCGCGTCTAATCCGATGAGTTTATGTGACACCACAGTCCCCAAGATTAGCATCAGAAGAGTTCAACAACTGCATCAACATGCCCCTCGTCCAAAATGTTTGCACTCAATCCTCATGTCGAAAGTGGGCGGGATATTGAATTACTTGGGGGCAGGAACAAGGCCTTAGGGTGAAGACTGTTCAGCTATCCCACCCTATCGGTCCACGGCTGCGGTGCAACCCGATGAAGGGATGAGGGGTGAGGGTTTGTCCAAGCCTAAACAGGGGGAGTAGAAATGCCATGGAACCATGGGACTTGCAGTCAGCAGTTTCGCGCCTTAACCGCCGACCTACCTCAAGCTCAATCGCTCAGCTGTAACACCCTTTCGGTCCAAAGCTGACATGCTATCCCAAGGAAGCACGAGAGCTGAGATACTGCCAAGCCCAGACAGATAAATAAGTCGGGTTCGAACTACGGACCTACTGTTTAGTATCTTTGCACTTTAACTACTGAGTTATCTCGAGCCCGATGACAATGGTGAGAAAGCTCATACGGCACGTCTCATTGGCTTACTATAATCGAAGGGAATAAGTTATACTCATTGACTGGAATAACGAGAAGCTATTTTCGCTACATCAAAAGGTTGTCTGAAAGTGCCGAGATATTGGTGACCAATTCAACTATAACGAGGAAGGAAAACTGATTACTTCCGTGTGCAACACGTATTTTGATTAGAAATCGACTTTTCGACATGACGGAGCATCTGCACGTGCCACCCATTCAGTGATTATTGAATTACCCAACATATTTACTAGATTGGTCGCCTTACAGTCTGGACGTGAACCACAAGAGCGTGTAAGTGATCGCACAGAGAAGTCTATCAAGGTAATCGTATAATGCAAACGATCGAGGAACTGAAACTGTAGGTAGTATCAAGCAGACATTTGTGGAGATTCTTTTCTGCACAGTGGTTGCTGAATAGTCAGGAGGGATTGAAAATTATGTACAATGATACGTATTTACATTGGAACAGGGATGGCAAAAATTCCTGTACAAATACATCACAGTCAAAGTGTGCTTGTCCCAATATTACAGCAGTGGCTACGGATTTTCATTAGCGTCGGACACATTTCCCGTGGGTACTGTTCCAGTCAGTTCTTCTACGTGCTTCGCCAAAAGGGTTGCACGTTTGCGCATATAGTGCTGCCAGTGAAGCAAAATTTGATCGTCCATATAACGACACAAGTGGCCACGAGCTAATTCAGCGCGAAATTCAGGTAGTTGCAGGAGGTCCAGCATATGCAAACAAAACGGATAGCTGAAAATAAAACGAAGTAAAAGTTACGAGCGTAAAATGCAGCAAGGAGCACCAAAAGCTTCCCTCCCTAAGTGAGTGATCCAGAAACTGACGTTGCACTGCCCTTGCGTCCGTATGGAACCGAGGATTTAATACAAGCCGTACTCGCCTGTTCCTCCGATAACCTCCAAGTTAGTTCACAAAGGACTGAGCACAAACGATAATGCATCAGGTGGTCTGAATCCTTAACAGATTGCAAACGCTCGCTCTTATCTAACAACAATGAAGGCCTTTACAATGCTGCAACCCTGACGAACGCTGGAGGTTCATGAATATCCTGGTGTTCAAACAGCAGCCAAAAACAAACTTGTTGGTATAGAATGCACAGACGGCATTATCCTAGTCTTCAAAGAGAAAGGGCACAGGCATTAATGGGTGAAATGACATTTGACGTATCTTGTACTCATAAGGTTTACGGCCATGCTTCCAATCGTGCGAAGCCATCGGCCGAAAGGTCGGTGATTGAAATCCGACCCCGTCTAAGTTTGGATAAACTGACAGTATCTTATTTCGTGTGCAGATATGCACCGAAAAGATGCCACAGCCGGACGATTTTCACGTGCCTTTTACGAGCAAAGTCATCGTTTAATCCAATTCTACCCGGGTTCTCAAAACTAAAGCGAGACGATTTCCAGTGGCCGTCTAGTTCCAAGCGAAAAGCAACATAAAGAAAATAGACCAGGCACTGGTGCCTTCCTTGCTCAGGGATCGTTACCAAGTGAAACACATGGGAATCGTTGAAGCCTCACCTGTCTATTCCCACCGTGGTGTATCGCGGTTGCTCAAGTGTTCCTGATCCAACTACGTTGGTTGGGTGAGGAGAAGAATCCCTACTATACAGATCAGACGATAACAAACGTTTTCCCGCACTAGAATCTCCATTCAAAAGAAAATGGAAAGTCTTCGAGCGCCAGAACGATATAAGGATTGTAAAACACCTGAGACGTCCAGACATCAAAAGGACCCACGATCAGGTTGGGATCGAGATTTGGAGCGTCCCGTCTGTAAAAGACCGTTGCAACTATCCGACAACCCTAGTATATATATATATATATATATATATATATATATATAT
>NW_008751972.1:381985-387025 GCF_000715545.1 Opisthorchis viverrini | reverse complement strand
GTCTATCTACTAGCAAAAGCCACACTACATCGCAACAATCTATCAGAAGCCTACGTCCATTCGATTCAACCCACCCATGGCACTGATCCACATCCTACACAAGAGAAAAATGGCTAGAATCAACTTACATGAGATACCTTGAGTAGGCCGGTTCCTTCCAATAACGCAGATAGTTCAAGTAGTTGATAAAGGCTGGTTTCTCAAAACAACCCTGTTGAGCAAGAACTGGTGGTTGAGTGAAGGTGTGGATCAAGGAAGGACTTACAATTGAGATAGTTTGGGTTGGCAAGACACTGTACAAATTCCAGCTCAATCTGAAACCGTGTGCGAGAATCCTCGAAGCCCAAGCCTGGAGAAAACAGACAGTCACAGAGTGATCGAGAGCTACTACTCACTTTTTGTGGGTACTGGAGTTCGGCCAGTCCTGGGTTGCATGTCCTCGAAAAAATGATACGCAGCGTCCGATTTTGTACTGAAATAGTTAGCGAACACAGTTGTGTTAAGCAAGTAAGGATTCAAGGATTGAAGACTCGGGATGTTGTTGCATTGTGGAACAAAATTAGGTGGGATAAGGAAAACCTCAGTCAGCTAAACTGGGAAAAGGTGTTGACTTGTGGTGTGCCTCAGAACCAACACGTAAATCAAAGTGAGTATGTGCAAGACATTCGTTTCAATCGCAACTGTGAGCCAAAGGCTATGGCACAGTGGTTAGGGAATAATTTTACTGAACAGAAAGTCCGTGGTTCGAACCTGACCTGTGCCTCTCGACTTCCCCTGTCTAGGCTTGGGCAACCTGGCAGTATCCCAGCCCTCGTGCTTCTTCCTGGTGGCATGGCAGTTAGGCACTGAAAGGGTGCCAAAGCTGAACGGTTTATTAAAGGTGACAGTGTATGGGAGCAGTGACCTCCAATTGGTCATATGAAGCATACAGAAAGTGAACTGCCGCATGCGCCAGACTGTTTGATAGCATTCTGCACTCCGGCTAATGGTGCACGTGGAAACGCAGTCTACTTCACTTTATGTTGGAGATATCAGTATCATTTAAAACCAATAAATTGTTGAATTATTGCCAAGCTATGTTTCTAGAATTTCGAATTTTGAATTTCACATCATTTTTAGCCATTATGGGCATTTTCCAACCAACCATGTTTGCCTCTAACTAGTTAACTGCATCTTGTACGTGCTAACGCATTTATCATCCTCCAGCCAATATATATATATATATATACGTTATATATATATATTACATATATATGTATATATATACCGTATTGCTTTCGCTGTACATTGCATTTGGTCGAGGTAGTAAAAACTCTTTTCAGGAGGCCGGTCATCTTCTGCACTAGAAGTGGTCGGGCTGAGGATTTGTGCACTCGTTCTCAAGTCGTGTATAGCAGTTGATCGTTGCCGATCATACGTGACACCTCAGCTAACAAGAGGGTTCAGGAGAATGACGGTTGGCGGACTGATTAGTAGCAACATGGGGAACCAACATGAACCAATGTTACGGCCAATCAACGAAGTGCTTTGGCACACAGTTCGACTTACCCCCCTTTGTTCTTCATTTCAAAATGCCAACAAGTTCTTTCTCATAAAGATTTATCTGACTGTTTGGCTCAATATTTTCACACTGACACTATCCAAAGACACGGCGTTTCCGCAAATCAGCAATTAGACCAGTGAGACTATGAAAAAACGGGGCATTTCAGTCTGTTGTAACGTCATTATTCTAAGAAGATACAGCTCGAGATAGCTTAGTGGTTAAGGAGCAAACTCATTTGCTGCACTGTCCTTCAAACAGTATAGTAACGGTATTTTTCTCAACTTAGTTCTCGGTCTAAGCCTCCCAAGCTAGCGTTCACATCGAAACAACCACCATAGGTGCGCAAGTTATATTAACGCCTGCTTGGCCGTTCGACTGTGGATGAAACGGCTGCGAGCTGACATGTGTTCTTCCATATTCTCGACAACAATTCGCAAACGCCGACGACGTGAACTGACTGCCGTCGTTTGGTACAATAGTTTCTGGTGTTCCAAAGAGACTGAACAATCGTCGGAGTTCCAAGACTGTAGTGGCAGTTGTGGGACTGTTCACTGGGAAAATTTCCGGCCAGTTGCTGTAAGTATCGGCCACAAATAAAAAGTGCTGACCACCCACTGGACCTGCATAATCGATGTGAAGGCAAGACCAGGGTTCGACCAGCTGCGGCCACGACCGTAGGTAGATTTTCACAGGTGACTTGGATGCTTCAGCACACCGCAGGCAAGATTTTGAGACTTCCTCGACGTTAGAGTCCATCAAAGGCCAGTAGACGTAACTGCGAACAAGGGCCCTCATCCTGTTTGTTCCCGAGTGTCCTTTATGAAACTGGTTCAGCACAGCCAGTTGTAACTTCTTTAGGATGACAACACGTTTTGAAAACAAAATGCGACAATCGGCCAGTGAGAGTGCGTTACGCCGGTTGAAGGTTTTAGTTCGTCCTTTGGGCAGGTACGCGGCCACTGATTGCGGTGGTGCTTAATGACTTGCTGCAACAAAGGGTCTTGGTCGGTAGCCTGGCGGACCATATAGGCAGTCACTGGAAATATGCGAATCGCTTCTGACACTACGTGGTTAACCTCCGGTTCCAGGGCAATCATTGCGACTACGGTGTCTTCCGGTTCCGGCCTACTAGAACCAAGGGGCGAGATTGCCCAAGTGGTTAGAGCGCGAATTTACTGACCGGAAAGTTCGTGGTTCGAATCCGACCTCCGCCACTCGACTTCCCCTGTCTAGGCTTGGGCAACCTGGCAGTATCCCAGCCCTCGTGCTTCCTTCAGGTGGCATGGCAGCTAGGCACCGAAAGGGTGCTACAGCTGAACGCTCTACTAGAATCAATGAATCGCGAGAGTGCGTCGGCTTGTCCGAGGCTAGTAGTGGAGTGGTACTTGATTTTGGAGTTATATCCCAGGAGCAGAGTGGCCCATCGCTGGAGACGGTTGGCAGTATATGCCGGGATTTCTTTTTTCGAGCCAAACACAGCAAGGAGTGGCTTATGATCGGTCGGTAGTGTGACTGATGGCCGTAGAGCATTTTATGAAACTTTCTGACGGCAAACACGATCGCAAAAGCTTCCTTTTCTATATGGCTGTAGTTGCGCTGGGCGGACGTCAGGGATCTGGCCGCATATGCAATGGCCTTCTGGTTTCTGTCGGGAAAGATATGTGAAATCACTGTGCTCATTCCGTAGTTCGAGGCATCCGGCGCCACAACGATTTCCAGAGATGGATCGTAGTGGGTGAGTAGCAAATCGGAACTCAGAATTGATTTGACAAAGCCATGGGCACGTTGGTATTCTTTCGACCATATCCACTTGTGGTCTTTGATAAGTAGCTGGTTTAATGGGCCTCGGAGGCGATGCACAGCACGCAGAAACGAGCTTTAGTGGCTGACGAGACTGAGGAATGACCTCAGGGACGTCACGTCCGTGGCCGCTGGCATACGTTTGATCGCTTCGATGTTCTCCGGGTCTGGACGGCAGCCATGTTCATCAATGATGAACCCCAGGTACTTTATCGACCGCATAAAAAATGTGCATTTCTCTCGGCGCACTTTGAAGCCATATTCTTGAGTACGACTAAGCACGTATTCAAGGCGCTGCCAGTTCATGGGGGGTGGAACCCATGACAATAAGATCGTCAAAATAGGCGGCAATGCCGGGGGCATCCTTCAGCATCGTATCCATAATGTGTAGAAATATGGCTGGCGCCATTTTGACACCAAATGACAGTCGAGCATACTAGAACAGACCTTGATGCATGTTGATTCTGAGAAGTTCTTGGAATTCTTCCTCAACTTCAACCTGGAGGTACGCATTGGCCATGTCAATCTTCGCAAAACATTTACCCCCATTCAGTTTCGCGAAAAAATCGTCTGGAAGAGGCGAAGCGTATTGATGGGTATCCAACGCAGCGTTGAGGCCGGTGGAGAAATCTGCATACAGCCGAATCGTCCCGCTAGCTTTCTTTACCAACACGACAGGTGCGGTCCAAGCAGAGTAGTTGGTCGGTTGAATAACGCCCGCCTTCTGAAGTCAGCCCAGTTCTTGGTCAACGATAGGCAAGGCTGCATACGGTACTGGACGTTTTGGCCAGAAGACTGGCTTGGCACTAGGGAGGAGGCACAGTCTGGCTCTTACTTTTGTACACCGTCCAAGCTCGTCAGTGATTACATATGCATAACGTTGTAGGAGGTGCTCAAGTGGATGCTTTGGCAAATGAGTCTGTTCGAGGGCACCCCCGGGTGCTGCGTGCATGCGGTTTGTTATGTCTTGATGTACGGTAGTGCAACTCTGTATCGGTCCTTTGGCTTCCTGCTCCGCCCACTATGGTATAGCAAAAGGCACTGTAGCTCTACACAGCCCTTTATGGAGACAAAGGAAAATTATTACAACTGGTTTTATAGGGTAATCACAGAGTGCTCTACAAGGTCGTGCCAGAATCACCATGAGGGGGCGAAAAGCGTCGAGTCAAAGATTATCGATCCGGATTGGCTGACATTCTGACCAATCAAGGCATGCCTTCGTTTGGTCCGTGACACATCCGTCCAAATGATGTGATGTTCCGTTATTAGGGACGGCTGGCCCCCGAACAGAGGGATCACGGCATAAAATCTGGATACGCTACTGCTGAATTATAGAGCAACCCATAACCCACACACTCCGGACGGTCCATCCCCAATAGATGTTATGATGAACAAACAGTTGAAACTTGTCCATGACGCTATACCGCCAATCATCAACGGGAGGGAAACCAATTTTCAGGCCTAGGAACCGTGTGCTCGTGAAGGACAACCGCCCGAGCACCGAACAAGAACTGTTGGAGTTGGAGACTCAAAACAATCGGTCAGGTGATCGGTTTCAAAAGCAGAAAAACAGTTACTAGACCCCAACTTGCTGCTCAACCAGTAAACCCAATCGAGTCGACATCTGCCATTGCCCTGGATGGGGACCCCTGGACTCATCTCACCAATGGTTGGTGAGATTGGCAGAAGTGGCCCAA